>NC_142652.1:19696969-20000000 GCF_055504915.1 Nelumbo nucifera | reverse complement strand
TGATTCCAAATTGTTGGTGGATATTATTCGAGGCAAAGCCCGTAGTTCGTGGCATCAAATCGATGAAATCATGTGCTTGATTGACCAGATTAATGATTTTCACATACAACATACCCTTATGGTATGTTTGGTTGCCGAAAAAGGGATGGAAAAGGAAGAATCTTTAAAGAATATCCGATTTTTTTATTGTTTGTTTTGAAAGAAAAACTAAGATGGAAAGAGAAAGACTTGGGACGGGATTTCCCAAAAACCAATACGCGGGGTCACATCAAAATGGTAAGACCCTGCTGAAAAAGGAAAATAGAGGTCTTTGTGAGAAAATTTTGTCAAGCCAACAACCTAGAGAACATCGCCTTCTTATCCGACGCTATCTAACGGTCATCTCACTGGCACCATCTCTGGTGATTTTTTCAAAAGGTAAGCTCAGATTTGGCATCCTCTCGTGATTTCTGCCCATTTTTGTACCATAATTGTCTACTTTCATTGAATGAATCTCCCTTCAAATTTCGCCTTCGTCTACCACCATCCCTAGTCTTCTGGACCTGTTTCCATTCACAGAAAAATGGTAGATCTATTGTTATAGGCGTTGTTCTTCCATATTGACAGCCATTTCCATTCAATTTAACGCATGAACTCTAAATCTGGCTTTTGACGTCTATCTCTTCCTACAAAATTTTCTCATCAACCAAACACTAGAAGCATATTTTGTAGGATAATAGGTCTCAGCAAATAAACACAAGATACCAAAAATGAGAAAATAAATTTTCCTTTTATCATCCCATCCCTTCTCATCCCACTATTTCTCGGCAACCAAATGGACCATTAGAGAAGGGGATTCGGTGGTTGATTCTCTTGTTAAACTTGTGGTGTTGGAGGAAACAAGTTCCATCTTTGGTCATGTTTCATACATTCAATGAACAGTTAGAGCTCTTATTTTTGATGATTTATTGTACCTGTCGAAACTTAGAGTCGGCTAATGGGTGAAGGGTTGAGTGTCAGGGTGTGATTTGTACCTTGGGTTTTGGAACAAGGCAGGCTACAACTTCCCCTGTTTCTCTCGTAGTTGAATTTTTTTAATAAAATTTATGGTGGATGCCCCTCCACTTGGAGTAAAGTTTAGGGTTAAAAAAATTGTAAGTTCAATTAGACTTACAAACTACTCGACCCGGATATTGCGAATCTCAAACTTAATTATCTTCTAGTCTTGAGTTAAAGTACTTGGTGAGACAAGCTCAGATAGCTCATGAATAACATAGATCACTTACATTTCTATCTCCAACCAAATAGAAAATTCAAAGTTGAACTCATATTAAATGCCTATGAGGTGTTGATGTGGTGGCATTTATACTTAAGGCTGCATTTGGAAACGATGCAAATAAGTGTGAATGCAAATATGTATAGTGTAAAATGGTTCATATAAATTGTAAAGTTGGGTTAATTTTGTATTGACAAATTTACCTTCTTACCAAACAGACTTTTAGCTCTAATGGATGCAAACACGAACTCCGATAAAACATGTTTTTTTTTTTAATCAAAAGCCCACTTGAATGCAAATTTACTTCTTTTTTATTGATGTACTTTTACATCTTATTATCAATGTACATTGGTCTATCATTTGTCAATGCATAAATGTAATGTTGCCAAATATTGGCAAAAGTGAACCAGAGTGCAAATTTACCCTGAACCGGGATTTACACTCTATTTGCATCATTTTCAAACACAGCCTAAAAACACTAAGGCCCTGTTCGCTTTTCGATAAGTTACTTACCCGGGTAAATGCAATTACTTGGGTAAGTGCATTTACCCATGTTCTTTTATTTCTCATGTAAATAAGGCAATGACCATTTTAGGCATAAAAATCCATTATTAAAATGAGCATTTTTGTCCCATTAAAGTGTTGGCAACTTTCCCCCTTGGTGGGAAAGTTATTTACCCACCTAAGAGATGGGTATTAGTTACCCGGGTAAGTGGTACCCAGGAATATAAACTTCTCCTGGTCCCCACATAAATCTAAAAAAAGAACAAGGGATTTCCCCCTCTCAAAATCTGAAAAAAAAATGTCCCCTAATAGTACAAAACAGCCCTAGAGGACCTAAGGCTGTATTTGGTTTGAAGGGAAAGGAATGGAACATTAGCCTAAAGGAAAGTTGCCTCTAATGGGGTTCTATTCAATCTACAGCGGGGAAGATTTCCGGGTCACTTAAGGAAAGCTAACTAACTACCAACAACAAACTTACTTCCTAGTTAGACCAGCGGAAGGCCCATATTTATTCTAGACACCATGGGCTGGACCTTGTTTATTTTGATAATGCGTGTTTGCTATTCTGGACCTGTTAAGAAAATTGACTAGCTTTTTTTGCAAGATAAACAAAAATTATATTACTGAGAGCAGCAGGATACAAAGTTCTGGATTACAGGGATATCAGTAGGGAAATAGGAAGTCAAAAACCTTTCCTGCGGATTATTGCAGGAATATTGTACTTCCTATTTATATATACAAACTTAATAGAACTGAGGTGGGAAAATAAGTTTAAAGTAACAAAAAGAAGATGAGAAGTATTCCAATGTAATGTTGCTTGTTGTTGTAGTGCTTGGATTACTACTTGAGAGTCAGAACAGACAATAAGATGAATCTTTCCCAGTTGGTGCGGTCAGACCTGATCTGGGTCAGGGGAAATGCATGCGGTTCATACATGGTCCAAATTCCGTCCGGATTCAAAATATATGATCCTGGATGGGGAGTGCAGCGAGTATCATATCTCATCCATTCCATCTCATGCCCAACCTCCTCCACACCCTTAACAAGGTATTGTGTTAGTGAGGTAGGTTTAAATGGATCCAGAGCCTAGCCCATACTACTCATTTGAATATGAAATCATATTTTGGGCTTTTGCCACATTGTATAAGGATTAAGGAATATGAGGCTCGCCATGATCTCCCCTGGCCCAAGTACCGGACCTGATAATAAGCCCATTAATTTCAGCTATTGGAATCGAAAGCTATATGAGATGAGTGAGTCCCCCTTTTGTCAATCTCTTATATATTAAGTTGTGTTTGATTTGAAAGAAATGATAAAAAAAAAGGTGAAGCAAAGAAGGAAAAGTGAAAAACTCATATATAAAATTTGGATTCAGTCCTCATAACACCGTGCTTACACTATCTTCACAATTACTTGCAGCTGTGTATTGGGATTATCTGCTGCCCATGGATATAAATATACAAAACACTGTGAACATGGTCTTGTGAGAACTGAATCTGATCTCACCGTTAACTTTGGCCTATACTGTTGAGAGCATTTTTTGGCTGAACATGTTCATCAACTGTCTAATTTACGCACATGGCCAAGTTTATTTTTAAAAAGAAATAAGGTGCAATTACTCTTTTACCCCAGCCTCTCTAACATGGCATTTCTAAAATTGTTTTCAACAGAGGCCCCAAAGTTTTTCCCCATACAAGGTTCAACTATGCATAATGAACCTTGCCACCGATAAAAGCTACGTGATTCCTTACTGAACTACTGCGTGTCCATCTAAGAGAGATAAGGCCATCGATGGATGGTTCTGCTCCAGAGAGGAAAACGACGAAAATCACTAATGCATCAACTAGCAGAGGGCACCGGGCCCACAGCTTGATGCGGGCCCAGGCCCCTCTATTTACACGTGATTAGACCTGTTCATGGCCATACACTTAGCCCAAGCCTGAATCCGGTCCCGACCATTAAGTCTAGTTCTTGAACTCGAGTTTGGTCAAAATTTTGAAAATAGAATTTTTTTTATTCAATAAAAAAATGTTTTATTTATATTAAAAATCTTCAAAACTTAAATATAATAAATATCTCACTATTACTTGAAAAAAAAGAGAAGAAGAACTAAGAATGACAATGCTGGAATAACTCAAATATAATAAATATCTTATCCCCATTCTCGTCCCTGTCCCCATTAACAAGGGCAAAGTTATCCCCATCCCCGTCCCCACGGGGATCTCCATCGTCGCGGGGATGCGGGTGATCCCCATTCCCTGTAATTTTTTATAATGTTAACCATTTTGTTTTTATTTTTTATTTTATTTTAAAAAATAAAAATAAAATAATTAAAATTTACAATCTATTAAAAAAGATTCAAACATATTCAATCATATTTTTTAAATATTAATATATAGATGTATGTGTACATATATAACATATGCATACATATATACATATATATTAGCAGAGATCGAGGTCCCCACGGGATGGGTAATGCTCTTCCCATTCCCATCCCGTCCCCCGCTAATACGAAAGAAAACTTCCCCATCCCCATCCCACAAGAATCAGGAAAATAGAAAAAATTACCATTCCTAAAAAAATGAAGAAAAACTATTATATATACATTTTTTATTAAATAATATATTGTTATTATTTAATATAATATCAAGTTGGGCTTAAACGAAGCTTTTTAAAAAAAAATCTGAACTCATAAGCATAAATTTATGATCAAGCCCGATTTATAACGTGGGGAGCCGATGCCCCATAGTACATTCCGACCTTCTATTGGAAATATTTTCCGATGACAATTACTTCTCATCATTTTCCGTACTTATCATCGGGAGACGTTTCCACTACAGGGTCGGGATGTGATATGGGGCAATGCGAGGCGCTGATGTTAACTCCGAAGAAAGCCCATAGATAATGTGAGATTTGGAGGTGACGTGAGAAATGACATATAAAACGATTACTATTAGGAAACTTATCCAAAAAAAGAAGATAATTAGGGAGGGTAGGGTTAGAATTGACATTTTCCAAATTTATGACGTCATCTAAGTTGTCTCCTTTTATTCTCACCCGTGCATTTCTTAATCCCCGGTGGATGAACGTCCCCCGCAAAGATGCTGACCCAACACGGTTCCTACACGTCGAGCGTAGTGGGGTCCGTAACGTTCAAAACCCGAACCGAGACCATCTTATTATTGGATGTTACGAACGGGTAGGAACTAGAAACCGGAAGAAAGGAAGAGTTGGGTTGGAACTTGGAAGCTTGGAGATTTATACTTAAATAGCTTTTCCATTTCTTTCGTTTGTTGGATAAGACGGATCCCTTTCTCGGTCCAACGGAATCTAGGGTTTACCGTTTCGACCGGAGAGAAAATGGTGAGGAGTTTGAATCTCTTCGAAATTTTGTTTCTGTTCCTATTATTTTGTTCGGACCGCATCTTCGTGATTGCCATTTTCGGTTTTGTATCTTCTGATGTGAGGGCTTTTAATTTTGCTATTGCCACGATGAATTTGGTGCTTTTTTATTTAATTTTCTAATTTTCATTGAGTTTTAATTCCCATATTTCTTCCTCTTTCTTCTTAATTTCTTTGTATTCTTTTGTTCAGGTTTTGGAGGGATCCAATGTTTTGTTATATTCCTTTTGTAATCGAAGTCTATCCTTAATTGTTGTTTTCTTTTCCTGTTTCTGATCTTTCAGTATTTTTTTCCATTTCTGTTGACCTCGGCATTGAAATTATTCATGAGTGTTACGTCTGTAAGTATGAGTCGGTGTCTGGACCAGTTCTAGTAATATTTCTGCTATGTAATGGTATGTTCTTTTTGTAAAAGAAGGCATTTTTCTTCTTGAGAAGCTTTGATTTTTCGCTTTTCATTCTTTTCATTTTCACACTTCAGATGGTTCTCTCTTTTCTTTTCTTGGCTGAAATGGATGAACTCTTATTGATACTGTATTTTTTTTTAATTGAAAACTTGTTTTTTATTCGTTTCAACTAAGGAAGTAGTTCTATTATTATATATTTTTCGGTACTTTTATAATCGACCTGTAATTTCTGCTCTGATTAAATAATGAAGCATGTGTTTATATTTTGATTTAAAAAACTCTGTTTCTTCTCTTACCCAGGTTTGGGATTGAAGTGCAGAGGATTCCGCAAACGAAGGGAGATAACATTTCTATTTGCGATTGGTAAGTTCGTGCCTTTTCCTTCATTTAGGATTTAGCCATCGTGGCTGGGCATGAGATGATGAGACTCGCATTTGCCTTGTCCTAATATTTTAATTTCTTCTTTTATCCCCTTGACCTTACGTGAAAAATGAATTGATTTACATTCTTTTGCAAGAACTGATTGAATTTATTTATATCAAATATTAAAATTCTTTCCTTAACTAGTGTCCTAAAAATCTTCACATGGATCGTATGACTTTAGGATGTGATACATGGAATGTTAAAAGTTCAGATTGTGATCTTAAGATACTAACAGAATGCACCAAATTGGAATGTTAGTGCTACAATACAAACCCTGCTTTCTTGTTTTCTTTTTCTGGTAATTCGATATGATGAATTCATTGTCTCCTCAAAATAGTAAAAGGCAAAAAGGTCTTTTGATAATTGATAGTTAAAATTTTGTTTGTGTTAGAGAAAACTATAACATATCACGATTACTGGCAAGGAATTGCAAATACATACATATGGTCGCCAAATATTATATTGGTTAGAATGCATCTGTGGAAAGGATTAACTTTATAATGCAAAGCTCCACAAAGGAAGACTCAACATCTAAGTTCCATACTTTGTGTTGTAAATTATAAACAAAGATTACATGAAGATGGTATGGATACACACTTGGATGCATATTATGGCAAAACAAGTTGTGGCAATCAGAATGACACCTGAGACTGATCAAAATGAATCCGGAGCATGACCTTCCTAATCACATTCTATTCCTTTTCAACTGACTCAATTTGATCTATGGAACACACTCTTATGCCCCACATCAAACATTCCAGAGGTCTGAGAAGTGAGAAAATAGGGCGATTTAATGCTTTATACACTTAGTACTAGCAAGGTTTAAATCTTGAAATGATCACAGCAATTCATGGTCATTTTGATTAAAAAAGGGGCACTTCAAATAATACTCATATAATTTTTGTTTTGAATGCAGCACTTCTTCAAGTACTCAACCATAAAATCAAGTTACCTATTGATTTTTTTGGTGTTCAATTTTGTTCCTTGTTCTTGCAAAAAATAATAAATATCTGGCAGAGCAGCCATGTGGAACACATTACATGTTTATAATACCTAGAAACAAGGCTTAACGTTAGAAACTTCTGATTGTAATGTTTTCCTCCTCTTAAATAAATGCATGGTGTTCCCTTGTCAATTAGGGAAAAGAAGTGCAACCTGTTCTCTTATAGCACCTTGATATTTTTATGTATTTGGTCTTTTTATTTTTCAAGTCTGATTACACCTTTCAAAAGTATATGATACCGAAACCAGTTGTTTCTGAACCCACTGTTTTTGTTCCTTCAGGATCTAACCCAAGTAACTCATTGCTTTGGACCTCTCCAATGTTATAACCCCTCCGCGGGAACTGTGTTTCTGCTCTTTGCTTCTCATCTACCAATAGTGCAAGTTGAAGATGGTATATGAGGAGGTCCTAAAGGCTGTATTTCCCCTACTGGATGGGAAAGACCTGGCTTCCTGTATGCGGGTATGTCGGCAGTGGAGGGACATAGCCAGAGATGATTATTTCTGGAAATGCCTCTGTGTTAAGCGATGGCCTTCTATCTGCAAGAGACCTACCCCTCCCCCTCTGACCTACCAGAAGTTCTACCGAACCTTCTATAAACGCCATAGCCGCAGAATGCTCCTTCCCCCAAGGCTTTCCTTTGATGATTTGGAATTCTACATTGACATCTGGGCAGAAGAGAGGATAATTTTTTCAGAAGTGATCACTGGCCCTGTTCTTCGAACTGGAATCAAGACCTTGCCGGCTGGCATTTCTGAGATGCTGAAGTTTCACTTGGAGGGCCCAGAATACAAGATGACAGTCCCTGTGGAACCAAGGCTTACTGTACCTCTAAGCCAGACTGTCAGCGTTTCTGTACTTGTAGGCCGCAGGGATACCAACAAGGTTGCATGCATTATCAACAAAGCACTGTTTGATTACATTGATCGGACAGCATACAGAGCCCTCGCCTTTGATTATCTAGACTTCTCGCCAATTTATCCGTTTGTCTCAGGTATTCGAGCTTGGATATCCTTGCTGTTCATGGAAGATGGTAAGGATGGGGTCATTGATGTCTTCGGTATTGAGATGGATTTCTGTGACGCTGCAAACTCAGAGGAAGAAGTTCTGTGGCTCTTGGATATGCTTGATTGGAAGTGAGATTTAATCGTTCATGTGTATCTATTTCTGTCTAGTGTTGCGGGGCTGTGCAATGTGAACAGTTTACCATGTCAATATCTTGTTCAATTGAGGACTTTGTATATATATATCCTATTTATTGCAAATCTCCCTCTCTTTCTCTCTCTGGCAGGCTTGCTTACTCGTAGGCATGTGGTGTACCATTGGGTTCTACTAGGGTGTGGTTGAAATCACATGGTTGAACCACACCATACTTCCTTAGGTGTGTTCTGCACTGAATCCGGATTTTGCTTCTTACAAAATGCACCTCACACTAATCTCATAGTGCTTTCAGCCGTGCATAGAGAACAGCTCCTGTACTTGATTCTGTCATTCATGAGAAGATGTTTTCAATGCAGGGTTGCCAATGTTCTGTGAAGTTGGTGTGAGGCGCACTTTATGAGAAGTAAATTCGATGTTGTGGATATAATTGTTAATAAAATTCTAAACAAAAATATTTTAATTTCTTACTATATTATTACATAGAGATTATCTATAAAATCATGTGTAGTAGTCCACACTAAGAACATCAGGTGCAGATAATTTACTCAGTATTCGATATTCTCCCCCTCAAAACTCCATGTAGTGTTTTGACAATTTTCTTATTGTTTTCCAGCGGATAGAAAATTGGTTGGATTGACAACAGTGAAGTTGATATTGGATCAAATTATTGCAGCGCATAAAACAATCAATACATAACAGCATTATACAGTCTATATATATTAACACAGCAGAAGTTTTCTCTTTTTTTCTCCTTTTTATTTTTTTATTCCATATCATTGTTGAAACAACCAATGACATGTTTTTCTTTTCCATAAATAATTACCTAAAATCTCTCTCTACCATACGTTCTCAATAGCCTAAATAATATCCGCTCTTAAAATTTCTCCTAAATATCTTCCCCACTTTTTCCTAAATTATATTTAATTCTTATTTATCTCATGAATTATCTCTAATTCTTATTTATATCCTAAATTGTCTCTAATTTAGTAGAGAGTGTATCTCCTAAATTATTTCTAATTTAGTAGAGAGTGTATCTCCTAAATTATTTCTAATTCGTATTTATCCTCTCCCCCACTTTTTATCTATATCTATCTAAAGAAGGTTTGAATTAAAAATTTTTAAAATTATTTAAATATTCTAACAAAATTATATAATAACTTTAAAATATTTATTAAAAATAAAAAATATAATTACAATAGATTTAATAATATTCATATTATTAATAATTTTTTATTTTTACAAAATTCATCACAAAATTATGTACTAATAATATAAATTGTGATTTTTTGGAAGATTCAATTTAAATGTTATTCAAACAAAAAAAAGTTTAACATTAAAAAAATAAAATATTATTTAAATATTTCCATAACTAAATATATTAAATAAAAAATATTAAAAATAGCTACATAATTATATAATAAAATATATAATATTATGTAATAACTTTAAAGTAAACAAAATTCAAATAACAAGATTTTAAATAATTTAGATATTATTTAAATGTTTAAATAACTAAGTATTTTAAATAACAAAATATAACATAATATTCAAATTATGTTATAACATAATATTCAAATTAATAATAATTTAATATTTTATAAAATTAATAACGAAATTCTGTAGTAATAGTATAAATTATAATTTATAGATTATTAAATTCAATAAATAACTAATGTTTTAAAATTGAAATAATGATATTATTTAAATAACTAAATAATATTGTAATAACTAGTTTCACTTACATCAAATGATAGTTCTAGAAAATAACTTTGAAAAAATTTAATATTATATTTATCTATATTAAAATTAATATTATTTTATTTTCAGTAGTTATTTATTATTTCTTTGTGAAAAATATATTTTCAATAACTATGTATAAATTTATTTTTGTTTTGTTATTTAACAGAAATGTTTTTATAATTATTGGTGTTTAAACTACTGTAATTTAACTTTTCAAATTTAATTTATTGTATTTATTATATTTTTGTTATAAATTATGGATTAATATTTATTAGAGACTAAAATATTATTCAAGATTAAACTATTTATTGACTAATTTAATATATTTTTTAGTATTTTATTGTTATTTTGTAATTATTGTATTTTTAGTATCAATATACTTTCAATAATTGTGTGCTTTTGCTATAAATTTTCAATAATTATTGGGGATTAACCTATTGTTATTTAGTAGAGATTAACCCATTGTTTTAGCTGAAATTAGGAGTATTCATGGGTTGGATCGGCTCGGTTGTAGGTTGTTTGACCAACCAATCGACTTGGCCAAATTGGGGAGTTGATCACCCAAAATCGACTAATCATTAGTGAAAATAAACTAACTTAGATTGTATCAGTTTAGGTTGATTTTTTATTTGGTTGGTTGGTTCAAAAGATTTGAACTAAAAAAATTAAATTTAGATTTAAAAAATTATAATGGCATTTTTTAAAAATTAAATTTATGATATAAAATATTTTAGACTAAGAAATATGAGAATTTTCCCACTTTCCCGTATTAAAAAATTATATATATATATCGATTTACAAATGTCCAAAGTGAAACTGATCCAACCTAGTCGGGTTGGAAAATTATTGAACCAAAGCCGAATAAAAATACTAGAAAAGTGACCAACTTGGGTCGAGTTGGTGAGGTTGTTGTTTGTATTGTAAAGAAATTAGTAAATATAATATATAAAATATATATAATTATTAATTAGTTAAAAAATTAAAAATACAAAACAGTTGTATATTCTTATGTGTTTCTATTATTTAACTTTCGTTTAATAAATCTGTGCATCAAACGAGTCCCTGCTTGTACTAAGATAAAAATGAGGCACTAAAATTAACCTATGTCTTACAATTTTCCATACTCATCCTCTTGACGAACTTGATATATGTCTACTTAAACAAGTCTTCTACTTGACGAGAATAATGCAATGAGAGACTAGTTTAAATGAGCAACATAGCATTGTCACTACTCTCTCTCTCTCTATAGTAGAATGAATTATACCATACACCATTTAAACTTTTAACATTATTTATAAATAAAATTGGTTTCAATGTTATAATTTAACAAGGGGTCATATAAATAGAATATTCATGAGATTCATTTTTTATTTATTTTATTAATAAAATATAATATTTTAATCACAGTTTAAATTATTAATGCCAAAATCCAATCTGAGTCTGATCAGAATCTGATGTTCTGACGGATAAGATTTTATTTAAGTTAAAATATTAAATGGGGTAAACTCTATATACCCCAGTTCTATGTCATGTTCATTTTGTGCCAGATTCCTCCTTGAACTATGTTATTTGTCTAGATTGCAAACAACAAGATAGGATGCTTCGAGGAGGGGTTCCACAACCTCCAAATAGATAAAAACAAAGTATATAATTGCTTTGGGTAAAAAATCTCATAAATGATTTCATTAATCAAATAAATAAATCGGATCTGATTCGAATCTGAAATTAATCCGTAACTCCCTTCATCCTAATAAATCGAATCTGAAATAAATAAATCGGATCATATACCCTAAATCAAATCCGTCACCACCCGATCTGATCGGTTAGTTATGAAATATTATATATTTATATAATAATATATTATTATATTATATAAATAATATTATATTATCATAAAGGCTTTTTTACCACAACCCAATTCGAATTGGATGTGAATCAAATATCTGATAAGATATTCAAATTTTAATCATAATCTTGGAAATCCGATGGATTCTTATCAAATTCAGATCGATCGATTTTTTTATCAAATTGAATCGAATGTATCATTTACTGAATCCGATCCAATCCATTTGCAATCATACCAAATGGGTGTAAAATTAAATAGCCATTTACAACCTGGCACGATTTTCAGCTAGTCCGGCCCAGCCTGGTCCAATAGTTCATGGGCCATGCCACAACATAACACAATTGTATGGGTCATGCCGGACTTGGTGTTTCACGTCTGTGGGCTGGGCTAGCATGGTCCGCATTGCATGCAGTGGAGCCCGTGGCCCACGAGCTAGCACGGCCCAGCGCACAACAGCTAGTTTCAACCTTTTTTTTTTTCGGTGGGGGGAGTTACAATACCCCCAACAGTTATAAACAACTATATAGGGGGGTATTTATGTATTTTGACTTTAGGGAAAAATAAAATGAAAATATTGTCCCCCAACAACTATATAACAACTAGTTTAGGCAGTGAGGGGCAAATTTCTTAAACTACCCCTAAGGTTTAAGAAATTGGCTTAATTATACGCCAACAACTAATTACCATTCTCTCTCTTTCTCTCTCTCTCTCTCATTTGGACTCGGCTAACCCAACTTTGGCTTGCTAACGCCTTCAGAAATGGTGGAAACGGCTTGGTTCGTCTATGCTGCTGCTCCACTTATACCGATCATCGTTGATGCTGATACAGGTAATGGCAATGCTCTTAATGTTCAGAGGATTGTCGAGGACTTATTTTCAGCTGGTGATGCTGAACTCCAAATTAATCTGCAACTTAATTAGACATGGTTTGTTTCCAGTGCAATTTTATTTGCATTGGTGCAAAAAATATAGAAATTAATACAAAAAATCACCCCAATATCTTTTTTGTGTATAAAAGCACAACGTTTTCAACCCGCCCTTGACCTGGACCGTTGAATTATTTATAATGTCATTGGGGCTTAATCCCAAGTTCGGTTTTAGCAAACTCATCTTTTGATTAAAAATTATTGATTTGGTCCAAAATTGTCTGACCTAAGCAATTGAATACTTGACTTGTTCTACCCAATTGCCAGCTCACAGGCTGCACATTACATGTATATACAAACTTTTGGAGGCTATAACTTTGTTGGCTAAGGTCTTTGACTTAGTGGTCTTGATCTTATGCTGACTGAGGTCTTTGGTTTTCGTTGGCTAAGGTCTCTGCCTTAGTGGCCTCGATCTTATGCTGACTGAGGTCTTTGATCTTTGTTGGCCGATGTCTCTACCTTAGTGGCATCGGTCTTTGGTCTTCGTTAGCCGAGGTCTCTGCCTTAGCGGCCTCGGTCTTATGCTGACCGAAGTCTTTGGTCTTAATTGGCCATGGCCAAGGTCTCTGCCTTAGTGGTCTCAGTCTTATGCTGATCGAGGCCTTTGGTCTTTGTTGGCCAAGGTCTTTAGTCTTTGTTGGCCAAGGTCCCTGCCTTAGTGGCCTTGGTCTTATGTTGACTAAGGTCTTTGGTCTTCGTTGGCTAAGGTCTCTGTCTTAGTAGCCTCGATCTTATGCTAACCGAGGTCTTTGGTCTTCGTTGGATGAGGTATCTGCCTTAGTGGCCTCGATCTTATAATGACTGAGGTCTTTGGTCTTCGTTGGTCGAGGTCTCTACCTTAGTGGCCTCGATCTTATGCTGACCAAAGTCTTTGGTTTGTTAGTCGAGGTCTCTGTCTTAGTGGCCTCGATTTTATGCTGACTGAGGTCTTTGGTCTTTGTTGGCCGAGGTCTTTGCCTTAGTGGCCTCGATCTTATGCTAACAGAGGTCTTTGGTCATCGTTGGCCGAGGTCTCTGCCTTAGTGGCCTCGGTCTTATGTTGACCGAGGTCTTTGGTTTTCGTTGGTCGATGTCTCTGCCTTAGTGGCCTCGATCTTATGCTGACCAAGGTCTTTGGTTTTTGTTGGCCGAGGTCTCTACCTTAGTGGCCTCAGTCTTATGTTGATCGAAGTCTTTGGCCTTCGTTGGCCAAGGTGCTTCCAAGCTCTCAACGTTGCTAGGGAGCTTGGTGGCACTTGGTGTTGGTGAGTTGCGGTGAGAGGGGGAACCCCAAGATGGGGAACGGGCTTCGAAGCGGTCGGATATGTTTCTAGGCATGATTGTCTTGGGTGCGTGGAAAGAGGTTCTGGGAGATGGTTTTTTGTGCGTCCCACAGATGACGCCAATCTAATGTTGTCCAATCTGAGGTATTCTAAATCGAGGACCCAGTCAAATAGTCCTACCAACTGGGAAAGGCCGAGGTGGAAGGACGAAGCCGTGCAGCAAGATTTGAAACCAAGAAAGAGATCAGAGGCCCAATGAGTGATTCCCCGGGTAGGCACTCCGATGCTTAAGTCAATAAGAAAAGATGGGTGATTGGGCCAACCAATTGAGAGCAATGCCGGTTCGAGTAGAATATACAATAGTATGGAGGTTGAAGAGTCAAAAGTCATTTACCTTGAGCGGAGGTTACCTATTTATAGCCGAAGATCAATGTCCTATTTAGATGAGGCTTTCGGGGATGTCGGGATGAGGTTGTCCGTCGAAGTCTTCAGGATAAGACCTAATCCCCAGCGGAGCTGTCCTCTTGATCCGTACAGGGTTCTCCTTCATTGGTCGCGCTTATCCATTTGATGTAGGGCTAACGTGGCCGAAGAGATAAGATGGCCGCGAAGGTGACACGTGACACCCGAGGCCAGCTCCACCATAACCTAAACAAATATGACTATAAATTATAGGCTACGAGCAGGGGCAAAAATAGTTTGGCCTTCTAAATCAGTTTTTAAAACATTATATTAAAACAGAAAAGAACAACAAAAAGGGATAAGAACGGTTGTTGCAGATATGCTTCCTTGCATTATTCATTTGCTTGCTTATACATAAGCCATTATGATATAAAATTAAGAATGAGAAAGAATTATTCAATGATGGAGCCAAAAAAGAATGTTCAATGGGATGAGATTTGAATACTAAGTATTTCCATTTGTCAAAGTATTCCTTTGAAGGAAGCTAACCTTGGTCTCTTCATTCCGAAACTCCATTTTCAGGCCCATAAATAGGCAGTTGTTAGGCGCGGACCGCCCGGCGAGAAGGGGGTAGATTAAACATTAATTAAGCATGGTTGAAATGCGTTACATATTTGCTCTTGTTAATTAATGAAATAAAAGACTAGACACTATCCAATGATCTCAATTATCGTTTGGATTAAGTTTTCGTTTATATATTAATTAAGATGTTTATAATATTAATGCAGCTATTCTTCTATTTTTTAAAAATGTCAACTGTTGTTCTTGGACCGATTGAAGATTTGTTTTCATTACAAAATTAATCATAGTTTTCTTGGAAGAAAGAGAAGAATAGACAAATCGCCGGTGATTAATTAGCATCTTTCCAATTGATTAATTACTAATTGCACTAACTTGCTTGTTTAGAAGCATTTGAAAATGTAGCATGTTAAGCCTTTTTTTTTTTTTTTCTTTGAACCGGTACTTGTTCCTCACAAATTGCGCCTCACACCAATCTCACATCTCTTTCAGCCATGTATTGAGAAAATCTCCTGTACTTGATTTTCTCATTCATAGGAAGTTATTTTCAATACAAGGCTGTGATATACTGTGACGTTGGTGTGAGGCCATTCTCTGTGAGGAGCAAATTTGATTTCTTTTCCCTTGAGGAGGTGTTTGCACAATGATATTGCATTGCCGTTACGTTTTGAGTTCGACATAAATTTGTGTGAGATTTTTTTTTTTATTTGAAATGGTTTGAAAATATTTTTATCTAAAACGTGAAATTTGATATTTCTCACACACACATATTTTTAATTGAAATGACACATACATGATGTGTCAATACATGTTTACACCACTGTACCAAATACCCATACCCATAGGCTCAGTTTGAAAGGAGTATAAATATAAATATTTAGAATGCAAAACTTTTATATTTTGTATTATTTTATTCGTATTTGTATTGTGCATATTTATTTTATTTGTACTCCATCCAAACTGAGCCATAAGAAAAAATTTTAAATAGTTGAATCCCTACAACGATGAAGGTCCAACCAGTCAATCGGAATTTTTTCAAAGTTTGAGCCGACAAACCTCCGACCTTGTTTTCATGGAGACAAGGTCTAGGGCCCTTTAAGCTTTCTTTTGGCGATTATTACAAAAAGACAATAATTAGGATGGAAGGTTCAATGAACCAAACTCATAAATTTGGGCATACGAACAACCTATCAACCACATTTGAAAGATACTAAACAATATTAAGGAGATGAAACTATAAAAGTTTCATTAATCCATGGGCAGACTTTAACTTCCGTATTATAAATGTCAGTTGCACCTGTGTGTAGTAGCCCTTAGGGGTTGTTCATTATATGGTTCAAACCGCAAAATCGAATTTATGGTTTGGTTCAATTTATACCTATAAATGATTTGGTTCGGTTTGAGAATTTTCTGAATTGTGGTTTACGGTTTCAGTTTGGTTTATTGAATTTTATAAATCGGATTAAACCATAAATTGTAAATCAAAATTATATATATATATATATATATATATATGAATATATGATATATAAACATTATATATAATATATCTAAATAGAATGCGTAAAATTATAAATATGCAATGAACTCTTTATTTTATAATAAAATAATAAATAAAAGTTTTAGGTTTTAATTTTTAGGGGAACTATTTGAGCTATCTAATTGGCTTAAGCCCAAATTCTCTAAACCGCACCAAACCGGACCATGAACCCCCATAATTCCCTTTTATATTTTCTCATTACAAAGAAATATTAAAAAAAATAAGTAAAAAATGAGGGAAGAATAAGATATCGATACAACACATTTCATATCTGCAGCGAACTCAAATATGTTTAAATAATATAAAAATATTTTAAAACTTTTAACACATTTTATAGATAGACACCAACTCTCTAATGATTATTAAATAAAAAGCTCAAAAAATTACAAGAGGTGAATAGCGGTTGGGGAAGAGTGAAGACTAGGGCAATACAAAGTCACAAAGCTATTAGATTGGCTTTTGATCATTTTTTTTTTTTAATTTGCTGTCATACAAATCCATAATTCCAAAAAGAACCATGAAAACGCCCATATTTACTATGTTTTCATTCTATTTTTGAGGCCATTGAATGTCGCTTCAAGGCTCAAATAAATAAGTTTCTTCTCTTCTTTGTTTTTTTTTTTTTTATCTTTTAGAGCGACAATTTCTTTCAAGACACGGCCACACGGTAAGCAAGAGATGATCGTGACTGTTGCTAAAGGAGAAATTGGAAGTTCCATTCGCCAAGTTTGATGTTAGCGTGTACACAATATGACTGTTTTGTCCTTGTTGGCACTAAAGGACAACCAATTTGGCAAGTGAGTGCAGCTTCGCTTTACATATGATTAAAAAAATTTAATAAATAAAAAGGATTGCGGGACTAAGTATTTAAGGCTGAGGGACCTTATTCCACTGAGCTTCAAAAAGTTGACCTGGAAAGGGTTGGGATTTGGAAGATACCAAATTTTCATGCAGCTAAAGAGAGCGTCAAGCTTTCACTGCAATATTGTTTGAGACTTTTGGAAGGATTATAAATACAAATATCCAGAGTGTAAAATTTTGTATTTTATAAGGTTTTTAAAACTGAATCAGACAACGAATTGGTCAGGGGTTTGATTCTTGGGTTAAATGGTTTGATGGTTCGAATTGAAGGGACAGTCTGTTCTGGTAAAAAATGGTCAAAACTATTGAACGGTTTGATCAATTCGATTACCGGGGTTAATGATTTGCTAACCAAATCAACGGTTTTTAATGAAATAATAGTTCTAGGGTAAAATGGAACCGGTCAGATTTTTCCGGTCTGACCATCTAATCTGATCCGGTTTTGAAAACCATGGTATTTTATATGAATTTATAATGTACATATTTGGAAGTACCGTTGAAGCAAACATGTGACCTCAATGAAATATGAATACGTCAGTGTTTTAAGCCAAACACCATTTGATGTGATGTTTTTCTTCTTTCAAAGACTGATGTGTTTGCATCATGGTTTTTAAAAACGAACCGGTGACTGAACCAGTCAGGGGTCCGTTTACTGGTTTGAACGGTCCAACCGTTCAACCCGAATGGCCAGCCCGTTTTGATAAAAAAATTAAAAATTTGGAAAATGGTCAAAACCGTTTGAACGATTCAAATAGTTTGAACGATTAATCGTCTGGTTCAACGGTTTTCTGACCAAAATCAATAATTTTAAGGGAAAAAGCGGATTTAGAGGAAAACAGAACCAGTCAAGTAACCGGTTCCTGATTTTCCAGTCTGACCGTCCGGTCCGGTCCGATTTTGAAAACAGTGGTTTGCATTATCCCTCACTGCACTGTCGTGTAACCGTGATTGGCTTGATTAATTGCTTCTGGATCTCCTAATCCAACTCATTACAAACTTAACCAGATCTCTGATTATTATAAGAATTTTCTATCTTCATCCATGTGGCGAATGAATAAGCTAATGATCACTAAACCCAGTAAATTAAACATCCCCATCCCCAGTTACTGGGCGAATTTCCTTTCGCCTAGGGTGTTTGAAATTTGAATAGAAATTCATTGAACCAAGTTCATTGCTGGTGAACCATATTTCTATTCTCGCTAAGGATTACTATAAACACCATATTCCATTCTCATGTTCTGTGCCTTTTGACTTAATTATTTCAACTTCAACCACATTTATTAATAGAGTAAAGAAATTGGCAAAGATTCCTCTCCTTAAATTTTCACATGCCTGTGGATGTCATTTGCATGATCACTGGGTTTTTAGTTCTTGAAAAGAGGAGTGTGACTTGCCAGTTGGCAATCATTCCAACAGCATAAGCCTAATGTATGAAATGCAATCTCCTTTATGTGGGAAAACTTTGACTGTTTGGGTGCTTCCTCTGCAGTAATTCTTTGCTTTGTCTTTTTTGGCTAAAAGAAATATTGGTTACAAATATTCTTTTACACTCACCCATGATAACCTCTAAGTAGTCCAGTTAGGTTTTTTTCCACCATGACCCTTTATGCTCAGTTTAGAAAGAGTACAAATACAAATATGTAGAAGGCTAAACCTTGTATTTTGTATGTATTTGCAATGTATATATTTTGTATTTGTATTCTTTCAAACCTTATATATTCATATTTGGACTCTTCCCAAACGAAGCCTTAATATATTCCCTTCTTAATTTAGTTTAGCAGGTGACTGAATAAAGTGTAATTTTGCACTAACACTTCACACGGACACTTAAAAGGCAAAGGCTGAAAACATAAATCCTTTCCTTCCTTCCACGGAAGTCTTATTCCCATTCTCATTATGTTGAGGGAAACAGGAAAAATTAAAAGAGGTCACAGGGATGGAGCTATTTTCTAATAAAAGTTTAACCTAATCCCTTGTTTTTAATTCTAATTCTATGTCCTTTCTAGGCAAGCGATCGACTGTGATTGAATTGTTTTATCTTCATTATTATGAAATTAGCACGAGATATTGCAGCTTACATTTAACCATCGAGAAATTGAAGAGAGAGAGAGAGAGAGAGTTACATTTAACCAATGAAACTGTTCTGTGAAAATCCGGATTGTCTGAATACGTCTGGAAGAAGTCTCGTTAATTTCATGACCTCCCCACTCCTCATCATTCCACCCCTCCACATTGTCTCTCTGTCTATTTCAATAAATCCATATCACACCACCCACGAGAACTCTTGTTTGGTTGTTCCCCTCGTTTCCTCTCTCTCTCTCTCCCCTGTGAAAAAGAAGATATGGGTTTCTCGATGACAGAAGGAATTATTTTCGCTTTAATTCTGGTGGGTTTAGAAATCCAAAGCTGTTGTTCACAGGTTACCCAGATTAACAGGGGAAGCTTTCCAAAGGGTTTCGTTTTTGGCACTGCTTCTTCCTCATACCAGGTAAGTAACATCTGTTCATCATCAGCTGCTCTTCCTCTTCTCTCACTTTCGTTTGTTTGAAACATCCTCATGATCTTCTTATTCATTTACATTTATGTCATTCCTTCACTCGTTCTTTATGACCTGTTGATAATTGACTACTTTAGATATGTACCCGAAACGATCCTACAATGTATTTCTGGTTCTGAAAAGTTTTCAGGAGAAATCATTTCTGAAAAAAAAAAAAAAAGAAAAAAAGAAATTTTCATTCCTTCAAGGAAGGAATCATTCGTTCAAGGGAGTTATCCATGATCATGAACTTCACATGATAATTAGTGATGACATGATGTAACAGACTAACTGTATTTTTCATCGGCGCGCGATCGATCGATGGACCTCTTCTTCCATGAAGAAGCTAAAAGTGAACTCGATCGTTACGAAATTTCAAGAAGGAAATTTTCAAACTGGGTAACCTGGAGAAACCGTTCAGGCTTGGGACTCATATTTCTGTTTTTTTTTTCATCATTTTTTCTATCAAAGCAAGACAAACCGATCCTGGTCCCATTTCCTTTCCTTCTATCTATTAGAGCAATCCATCTCTCTCTCTCTCTCTCATCCAGATGCTTTTTTTAATTTCTACCATGAATTACAGGTTCCCAACCATTAGGTCATGGTTAGAAAGCCATTCAAGGATGAGAAATGTTCTGAATCGTAGGATAAAATTCATAGGACGTACTCTTTTGTGTCTAAGATGATTTACTCTATTACGAGATGACTAGATTTTATTTAATAGATTCTAAGGTTGTGTTTGGTTTATACAGGTTTCCCTACTACTTCTCTCTTTCTTTTACCATCTTTTCTTTCAAACCAAACACAGCCTATCACTAGTTTTCTTCTGTCCCCTTCTTAATTACAACCGGACTTTCTGTTTCTGGCTAAATTTTGGGTATGGTAGGACCCATAACTTTGCCACCTGTACCGTGTCTTGGAAGATTGGCATCCACCACTAGTTGGACCAAAAATCAGCTTTCATGAATCCAATTAATTTTTTATTGTATTTTAGTTGGATGCTGGTGAAAAGTTGTGGTATTGTGGTAAATCAAATCGCATTAATTAACCCATTATGGTGAACTTTTACGTTAAGGTAACCATGATTGGGGGGCCATTCAATGATCAGCTCCCGTCCTTTTTAATGCACGAAGAAATAATTGGGAACGTATGGGCCTCAGGGCCAAGACCCATCTACAGGTCCGTCTAGGGCCCAAGACACTCCTTCCCTACGGCCTACAGACGTCAAAACTCAAAAGATGGTCGTCCAAGACATTCCTTACTCAGTTACTCCATAATCCTTACTGCTGATCAGATTTCATTTCGGGTCAGACCCGATTACTCTCGACCCGATCTAGAAAACGCCTTGTCTCTGACATTAATTCCCATTAGTGAAACCCGAAACAAAACCGGGCTTGATCGATTCTACAGGCTTATGTAGATCTCTATGGTAAGAAAGCAAGAAAGTAAACTTAATCCATGAAAATCTCTCTTGTTACGTTTTGTATAGTAAAATTAAAAGGTTTACTAATCAGGTCAAGTGAGATCCGGAAAATATATTAAAATGAAAGATACGAGATATAGATAATAATAGACCCCTTCTATGTATGAATCTTGTTTGTTTGTTTGTTTTTACTGATTCCTGATATCATTGTTCTGACATTCATCTCTAAATTTTATTTATTTGCCCTTTTTCAATTTATTCAGTTCGAAGGAGCCGTGAAAGAGGACGGAAGGGGGAAAACCGTGTGGGACACTTATGCCCATAAATTCGGTATCATAGTCGAACCCGTTCTATTTAACTTTTAAGGAAAATCAATCACAACCACCCTGAATTTGATGAAAATCCATCTGAGTGATTGGTTAGTATTTATAGTTGATTGGTTGTAAGTTCTTCCCTATCATGTTTATTGTGCACTGCTTTTAATTTAGGGTTCGATTATGATGCTGGAAAGACATGATACTTTATCATGAAAAAATTATAACCAATCAACCAGCATCGTAAAAATAGTAGCTAATCAAGTGGGTTTTCATTAAAATTCATAGATGATTGTGACTAGTCAGTGCCTTTCTGGTATTGCTCTAATGATGGACTGTTCGATAACATGGTTGATTTTGTTTTAAAAGCAAAAACAATTGCCATATCAAAAAATAATAATATAATGTTGTTGATGTGACAAATGTTTTTGTTTTCAAAAACAAAAACACTCCCTTTTTGTTTTAGATTTTATTCTACAATTTCTAATGGGATTATAGCGGATAAGGGCAACTTTTGGGCCCTAATATCAATAAAATAATACTTTTAATATAATTTCTAAAATATGTTAACTTTTTAAAAAATATATCAAATAAAGGAAAAAAGCATTATTCATCTTCTTCCTCTTCCAAATCAGTTCCGCCCCAACCCAGTCCTACAAACCTCAATGACCACCGTCCTCCAACGCCCACCTCATGTTGTCTGATTGGTGTTGTCAGAGGTGGGTGGACGTGGAGGCAGCACTGGTGGATGGTAGTCATTGAGATTCGCAGAGGCGTTGCCGGAGGTTAACAGAAGTGGCAAAGGGCATCGATTCTGATGGATGGTTTATAGGAGGAAGAAGATAAACAGTGTTTTTGCCTTTATTTAATATATTTTTTAAAAAAGTTAACATATTTTAGAAATTATATTAAAAGTATTTTTTTTATTGATATTAGGGCCCAAAAGTTGCTCTTATCAGCTACACTCTCATTTATAATATGCACTACAAATAAACCAAACAAACTAATACCTAAAAAAAAAGTGGACTAAATTGAAATTTCTACTCAATTCATTTGCACTACCATTATTTTATACGAAGTGCAAATAGAATTGCACACTAAACATAGAGACTTCACATTGATCTTTATTTATTTGGAACATCGTCAAACTAAACCCTTTCTTTTGGTAGTGTTACTAGTGAATCCAGATCTGCTCTTCATAAATTGCTTTTCACACCAATCTCACTACACATCCCAAACATACATTGGAAACATCTCCCATACTTGTATGTTGTTATTCATGGGAGATGTTCCTACTTCTTAATGCACGACAGGATTTGTTGTGAGGTCAATGTGAGGAGCAAATCTCAATTGGCCACTAATAGGTTGAAGAATAACATTAAGGCTGTGTTTAGTTGCAACGCAATTTTGTTTGTACTAATACAAATGCATTGGAATGCAAAGGAAAAAATATAAATTCTCGTTTAATCTTACTTTGGGTTTTATTTTATTCTGCTTCATGTATTAATTTACTTCATTTGTACTGCAATCAAAAAAATAAGCTAAATTTTGAAATAAAAATAGGCTAAAATTTACACTAGACTTATTTGCACTGTCATAATTTTGCATCAGTGCAAATTCATTTGTATTGCAACCAAACGCAACCTAAGGCTCAGTTTGGAAGGAGTACAAATACAAATATGTATAATGCAAATGCATACAAAATAATACAAATTACATGGATTTACACTCTATACATTTGTATTTGTACTCTATCCAAACTGATGAACTTAATGTCCTCCAATCAATGTCTTTCGCCCTTTTGACGTAATTTGGAAAAAAGTACATATGTAGAGTGCAAAACCTTGTATATTTTGTAATATTTTGAATGTATTTGCATTGGACATGTTTGTATCTGTATGCTTTTCAAACTGAGGCCTTTGGTTTTAGTATCAAATCAATGCAATAACAATGTTATTTGGATGATTAATTAACCAACTTTTACATTCTATGCGCATCAAAGAGTAGATCATGGTGTAGCGGGCATGATGAGATTGTTTCACTTTGATATATATCCAACGTTAACTTGTTTGTGCAGGTAAGGTAGTTGATTTTAGCAATGCTGATGTTGCAGTTGATCAGTACCACCGCTATAACGTGAGCCACTTTCTCTTGTTAACTCTACTTCTTAAAAGGGAAATATGACAAGGAAACTCCATTAGTAAGCACACTACGTGTGGGCATTTTCGTCAATGCATGTGTGAAAAGGACAATGCCTTAGGGATATTTTGGTCAATAAAAATTTTCTGTTGAACTGAATGACCCATCACTTCCTATAAAATAACTAAACAGTAAAATATTCGAGAATCTAGTAATGAACCCTACTTCAGTACCATTTTATCCTAAAATCACTTTTTGGTCAAAAACAGTTTATTTATTCGGTGAATCGTTGATCCAGGTGGTCAAACAATCAAATCAGACAATTGTTTTTGATCTTTTTTTATTTTTTTGTTAGAGTGGATTATCTGTTCGGATCAAACATTCGTATCATTCGACCCAGGAATTGGACCCTAGAATGATTCCTTATCCGGTTCAGTTTTAAAAACTGTCTTAGACCACGCCTCGAAATCCTTGCTTTAATTTTTTAAAAACCTTTTTTGATGTTTTCTCATTTTTTTTACTATTGCTAGTAACAATACACTGACATAGTATTGAAAAAATGCCTATATGGCAGTAATGGTACCAAATAGAAAAAACAAAAGGAAAAAAGAAAAATAAAATATTTTCTGAAAAAACAGCATACCAATGCAGCACTGTTTTTTCAGCCAAAAAAGAAAACCTCAGGAAATAATGGCATTGGTTCCAAACACCGCATAAGAGACTGTTGCATAAAAATTCAAGATGTTGAACTGAAAATCTAATCATATGTCATTTAGTGAATAAGATTTAAAGGAGGTTGTGGGTAATGGGTAGATCACTCACTATATCCTCCAAAATTGTATCATTTGACTATTTTAACAACTAAAAAACAATCAATAAATCTATCAGTTCAACAACTTCAGTCATTATCAAATGGCTCCTAAAGAATAAACTATAAAGCAAAAATCGTTTAGCTCAGCCACTTAAGTTACTACAAAAGGGCCCCTTAGTGTGTGTATATGATCCGATTGCTAGAGTAACACCACTCAAGTTTCTATTAGCATTCCTCATCTAAGCTTAATCACTTGATGGTGATTAAGGTTTGAAGGGGAAATTAGTTGGGGATCGAAGATGGAAATGGTCAAACCCCTTGCAAGAGGTACACTGTATATCCTCCGGAAAGGGATCATTGGAAAAATTCAAATATGTATCATGTTATATGTCTGCAATACATTAATGCTTATGATCAGTTTGCAATGTAAAATTGGGTGTAGGAAGATATAGTACTTATGAAAGACATGGGAACGGATGCCTACCGATTTTCTATCGCCTGGTCTCGGATTTTTCCTGGTATGTTATCATAACCTACTTAAAACTGTTTTTTTGGGGAAAACTTGGTCAACGGGATTTTAATTTTTATTGACCAAGAATTATATATTCTTTTTTCAGATTTATGTGGAGATTAGAAAAAGTTTATTTTCTTAGGTATTATTTACTTGGATAGGTGGATAAGTGATACCTATCTCTTAGGTGGGTAAATAACTTTCCCACCTAGGAGGAAAATTGCCAAAACTTGAATGGGACAAAATGTCTCTTTTAATAATGGATTTTTATGGCTAAAATGATCATTGCCTTATTTACATGAGAAATAAAAGAACATTAATAAATGCATAAGTTTTTCTCCAGATAACTGTATTCACCCGAATAAATAACTTACCTAACAGCGAACATGGCCTTAATAACCTACTACTTTCTGAGTTCTAAATATATATTTATGTTTCTTGTTTGGTATCATAGACGGGAGTGGAGAAATAAATCAGGCCGGTATCGACCATTACGACAAACTCATCGACGCCTTACTAGCCCAAGGTATGTGCCATTCAAATTCAATAAAAATAGCATCGATCGATAACTCAACCAGCATTGTTCCGATAATCTCATCAGACATTCAAAATTGTTAAAATGTGCAGGAATCGAACCATACGTAACGCTGTATCACTGGGACCTTCCCCAAGCCCTGGCAGACAAATACAACGGATGGCTGGATCCCCAGATAATGTAAATAAAATTTTTCATTTTCGGTTGATGTTCGTTAATTAGTTCAACTTCAATCGGAATGACCGACCAAATTAACCAATCTTCAATCTTTCACAGTAAGGACTTTGCGGTATACGCAGAGACGTGCTTTCAGAATTTCGGGGACCGGGTGAAGCACTGGATTACATTCAATGAACCTCACACGTTTGCCATCCAAGGGTACGATGTGGGTCTCCATGCACCGGGGCGATGCTCCGTCCTCCTTCACCTCTTCTGCCCCGCCGGAAACTCCGCAACCGAACCTTACATAGTCGGACACAACGTTCTCCTTTCTCATGCAACCGTAGCTCAAATTTACCGGAAAAAATACAAGGTATTAATGCATTGGACTAGACGTCCATGCCTTAACTAGCACCAAGGTTCAAAATTTTGATCGGATATATCGTATCGTGTTTTTGAGTTTCGATAAGCCTATCCATGGTTTTTAAAACTGATCTGGAGACTACCGCTCAGGGGTCCGGTTATCGGGTCAAACAGTCTGGCTGTTCAAACCGAATGTTCAGACCGTTCTGAAAAAAAATAAAAAATGGTCGAACGATTAACCGCCCGATTCAGCAATTTGCTGACCAAAATCAACGGTTTTGGGGAAAAATCCGGTTTTTAGGGAAAATGGAACCGGTCACCTGACTTGTTCCCCGTTTTTCCGGTCCAACCATCCACTCTGGTCCAGTTTTGAAAACCATGCACCTGTTTATAGGTGTTTTGGGGACCCTTTTATTTTAATAAAAAACATGTCCATAAATCAAGTTTAAAAAAAAAATAACACATAGGTTTTAGTACCAATACGCCTCTACTAATACATAGAAACGTAGTAGGACTAAGAAGATTAGAGCTATAAAGCGGGTCGTGCCACTCCTTGGTTAGCCTGACATGATATGGGGCCTTGAAGCCTGTGGACTAATATGGCATGATATGATAAAGTGGGTCTTATTAACACAACCTGGAGCACATGAGTATAATTTTTATTTTTATTTTTATTATATTATTTCATTTTAATTTAATCAGGGAAAATTTCCGATTAGTACTCTATACATTAGGCTTAATGTCACTTTAGTCCCTAAACTTTAAAATTGTGACAATTCAATACCCGAACATTAAAAACGTGGCAATCCAGTACATACCGTTAACTAGTTGTTAATCAGCCGTTAAGTAACATTTAAAAAACACAAATTTCCTTTGAATGTCATCTAATTTTCTTTATCAACTATCCAAACATTGTCATTGACAAAAAAAAAATAATAATAATAATAGTCCCAAATCCTTGTCTCTTCTATTCAAAAAAGTTAGAATCAGTAAAATGCCCACTCAAATGTAATTCTAACTTTCTTGAATGGAAGAAACAAGGATTTTGGACTGTTAATTTTCTTGTCAAGGTTTAGATGGTTGATGAAAAAAATTAAATGACACCGAAGGTACTAATTAATGACAGACATTGGATTGTCACGTTTTAAAATTTTGAATACTGAATTATCGCATTTTAAAATTGAAAGACCTAGACACAAAGTACAAAATACAAATAAGGAATTTTCCCAAAGCCTAATAGGTGTCCAAACCGAGTGCTGGCCTGGCCTGCTACAATGCAGGCAGCCGCAAAAGGGGCTGTGCTGGCCGGGCACGGGCCACATTACACCTTTAGATAGGTAAGATCAATTTTTTGAGGCTTACTTTTGTCTCTGATACACAGCCAACACAACAAGGCTCAGTTGGGATATCGTTCGATGTAATGTGGTACGAACCAATGTCAGACTCTGCCGAGGACATTGAAGCAACACAGAGGGCTCAAGACTTTCAGTTTGGCTGGTAATTACACCTTCCAGCGTCGTCCATCAGGGAGATGCCGTGATAAGTAATTAATTCCCTTAATCTGATTAGTTTAACTTGATGATTACAGGTTTATGGATCCATTATTCTCTGGGGATTATCCGATCTCGATGAGAAGTAGAGTGGGAAGGCGGCTGCCAACATTTTCTGAAGCAGAGGCTGCACTGGTTAAGGGGTCTTTGGACTTTGTTGGGATAAACCACTACACTACGTGGTATGCCAAGGACAATTCCACCAATATATTAAGCCTCCTGCTTAACGACACTCTGTCAGACTCTGGGACCGTAACACTTCGTATGTTTCTTGTTATTTCTTCTTTGTTTTCTTTTCTCAATCACTGTGTAGTTTCATTTTTTCTTCCCAACTTAAATCTACTTAACAAATATTCAACTGTGATAAATCAATATAACTAACAGTTTGGCATTCTCTTTTTTTCCTTTTTATATATATTTTTTTTTCTTTCAGCTTGGAAACATGGGAAAGCAATAGGAGATAAGGTAAATCTATTTAGAGTGTTAGAACTGTTTATAGGTATAGATACCATTATTGTTTTTATCTAAAACGTTTTAGGTTGATCAATACAAATTGATGAGAAATATGCATGTCCAAACCTGTTTATCGGCTAGGTTCGGATTTGGTTTTTGCCAAAATTTAAATGACTCATCCCAAATCCCAACCCGTAAACAGGTTTAATGTTGTCACATCACATATGAGTTGCTATCACTAGAACAATACATGTGCGGGACTGATCATTGACATTTATAATTGAAATGTCAAAGTAAAAACAGTAATTTAAACTGATCAACCCAAAATGTTTCAAATAGAAACCACAAGGTATGCATTGTTGTTTTTAATTAATTTAATTTGATTACCGGGTTAATTACAGGCATCTTCAGTGTGGTTGTATATTGTGCCTCAAGGAATCAGAAAGTTGATGAATTACATTAAGCAAAAGTATGGAAACCCTACTGTCATCATCACTGAAAATGGTAATAAATTTCTCTGGATCATACTTGTTGACATCATTAGCCTTATTTAATGATAAAGGGTTTTTTGTTTTAAATTTAATATTTACTGGTTTTCGTTTTACAGGGATGGATGATGCAAATAATCCATTTATCTCCATAAAAAATGCTCTTAAGGATGAAAAAAGGATCAATTATCACAATGACTATCTTACAAACTTGCTGGCTTCTATTAGGTATGTACTAGTGTTATATGGGTGGCAAATGTGATTAAACCATAATCATTCCTAGACCAACCAGACCAATGGTGGGCCTCTGCCTCTCTGACAGTCATGGACCCAACTCCCTGTGGGCTTGAAATTAGTCATTACTAGAGGCCCAAGGTTTGTCTTGAACACAATCTTGCAGCGCATCAAGTCTGAGCAAAAGCTAAGAGCTTATCAAAAAAATACTCTTTCAAGTTTAAAAAACGTAGGGTCTGTTTGTTTTACAGTTGGAATCAGAATTGAAATGGTCTGTTCCTATAATCTGTTTGGTTTAGACGGGCATTCAAAAGGGAATTGGAATCAGCTGAAATGGGATTTTGTTTCTAAGGAAAGGGAGAGAGAATGACAATTCCCTCATATGGGAGAGTGCCTTTCCACCAAGAATAGGAATGAGCCTAACATTGGAATCAGAATGTCCCATTTAGATTTGATTCCAGACTACAATTCCTGTGAACAAAATGAGCTCTTAATTGTGTGGCTGGAATTGTGCAAACTGGTTTTCCCCCTCCGGGCATGGACTAGTTTAGACCCTAAAGTAGCCCATTAATAACAAAAGAGAGAAAGAACTATTTAAAATTGCTTTCTATAAATAAAGGTTTAATGAAATGGCTATTATGTTGAAGAAAACTAATATATCTGATTGTAATTGATGCAGGGAAGATGGGTGCAATGTGAAAGGATATTTTGTATGGTCTCTCTTGGATAATTGGGAATGGGCAGCTGGCTACACATCAAGATTCGGTCTTTATTTTGTGGACTACAAAGACAAGCTCAAGCGATACCCTAAACACTCTGTTCAGTGGTTCAAAAATTTCTTAACCACTGTTTAAAAATTCATAACTTATAAGTTGTTGAATCTGTATATTTCCTAACAAAAGAAAATATTATTTCAAAGGTCTGATCGATCTATTATCCAGTCCTCCATTGTTTGACAATGCTTGCTGAACAACTCCGCACTGGTTTGCCAGTTTTGGTCCCAGTTCCTGGGCCCATTTGTGTCTAGGGTGGGTTAATTGGACCGGATTTGGCCCGATGTGATCCAGGCCAATATAAATCCATTACGGGTGGATCAGGTTCAATCTAATCCTATGAATACTTTAAACCACTTTTGAATCGGTTCAATTCAATGTCTGGACTCTGGACCATTCAATATATTTAAATTGGTTTTAATTTAGATTGGTTTCAACCAAATTCAACGGACATCGATTTCAGATAGACCAGTCAAACAAATACTTTAGACCATTAAATCTGGACTGGTCTAATTCATTAGGTCTTTTTGCTGGTCTGTCTAATCCGCCCAAATTGATTTTGACTTGAATGGGGTCTAACCCAAAACCGGTTGATTGATATCCCTATTTGTGTCAAATTCAAGTTAGCTTAGACCCTTGAATTTGAGATTCTAAACATCACCAGCACCTGCAACATTGTACACTAATACAAGAATCCGCTGAGGATTAATGCCTTCGATCTCAATTTCCATGCCACCGGCCGGTAGAGGACTTAGGTGTCGTTTGGAAAGTCTTTTTTGAAAGATCTGATAGACAAAAGACGGTGTATACTTTTACATAATGGTCTTGATATACCACAGACCATTTGGTTGGAGACACATCTTTCTGCGTGAAGATGATAGTTGAGTGGGCGAAAAAAAAAAGCAAAAAATTCCATTTTTAGCTTTCCAAAATAAGCTTAAATCGAACTTCTCACGTTTTTTCAGGGCACGGTCTTTCGGCCAAACCTTCTTCCTCCAACCAAACAGTGGAAGACTGAAACGCGAACTGCAAGGCTATTAAAAAGGCAACAGCCCATGCAGAAAGACACACCAAACGGGGTGGGTTACCACTGGGCAGAAGTTGGTTACTGTTACACTTACATGACAGATCCTTGAGTGGTTGTGGGGCGTTGTTATTGTACAACATCCATCAAGTAGGAAAATAACTTCAATGTTATGTAACTATTATCACCAAGTCTTGGTCCCGTAGCTCAGTTGGTTAGAGCGTTGGTCTTATGAGCCGAAGGTCGCGGGTTCGAGCCCCGCCGGGACCAGTTTCTGTCATCTACATCTAGTCTATGAAAATAAAAGGACATTTTGCACCATAAATTAAAATCTCTACAGAGTAATTTTAATGAAATTTCTGCTCCTACTTTACAGAAAAAAAAAAAAAAAAATGTTTTACATTCCATAACAGCGAGGAGCCAGGGCCAGAAAGATGTCCCATATGAATTTGAGACTTAACACTGAACCGGCAATTAGTCCGGTCTCTGGTGTCTCCGATGTGATCATTGATTCAGTGTGCTTCATAACAGAGGTTAAACAATTAATTAAAAAATAGGCGGCACCCTTAAGGTTAGTCCATTCATTTGGTATTAAGTTATTCATTGGGTAAATGCATTTATTCAAACAAGTATTATCTAGGAAATTGTTACCTGAATAAGTACATTTATCAATGCTCTTTTGTCAAATGGGTAAGTGAGTGAATTTCTTAAGGCTGCGTTTGGTAGAGGTGTAAATCCCGTTTCGGTGTAATTTTACACCATGGTCTACTTTTGTATGCGTTTGGTTGGAACGTAAAAGAACACCAAATCTCAGTGTAAAACTTCATTTTCAAAAATGTTTACATCAATTTTTTCCATGTAAAACTCGATCGAACTGCCCATCGGTGTAAAAAGAAAGCAACGACTCTCTTCTTCTGCTCTGTCACCATCGAGCTTCCTTCACCGGCATCCTCCACCGTCAAGTTTCCTGTTTCCGTTTCGCTAGCATCCTCCATGCGACCCTCTCTCTCTTCTCTCTTCCACTCCTTCACGCCTACTCATTGCGCCATCTGCTCAAAATAATTGCTGCTGCTAGTGGCTGGTTTTTCACAGTCGATGCTTCCAAGCCCACAACAGATCACGAAGCGAGCTGAGCAAATCGGTCAACATTGCCAGGTTGGTGATTAATCAACGAGAAAAATAAAAGAGAAAGAATGGAGCCTGAATCCCAACCTTCAACATTTCTAGGGTTTTCAGTTCTTCCGATTTCTATACTTTCGATTGTGCTCGAAAGTCTTCTTGTTCTCTTGTCCTTCGGTGATTACTTCAAGAGGAGAAGATCCGAAGTTCAGACCACTGCGAAACCTGAACCAAATGTGGCGTGGAAGCCTTCAAAGCCTACCCAGCCAATACCGAAGAAACTGCACTCAAAATCTCACTCGCATGCTACTGAAAAGTTTTTTCGGTGACCTTCATGAATTTCAGATTCATTTTCTTAATCTTTGATGCACTCGACAATGGTGCTGGTGATGTTGATCGTGACTTTGATGCCCTGGATTTGGACTTCAATAACGGCATTGGTAAAGCTCCCCAAGCTTCTGAGGCCTCTTCCTGTTCTACAAAATTGGTATCAACGGCAGTTATCGGTGGAGGATGCCGACGATGTAGCTCCAAGTTTCTGAGGACTTCAATAACTGCACTCTACCAAATGCATGTAGAAAATACTTTCACATTTTACTTTGTTCTTCCAAACGCACAACAGTGTAAAAGTAGCATCTATCTGGTTCATCTTTTGCATTGATAGATCTGACCGTTTTTCTTTTACATCGGTGTAATTTTGTATTTACACCGCTTCCAAACAAAAATGTTTTCACTTTTTAGTCTTGTCGGGGTAGGAGGTTGAGAATGGGCTAGCTAGCCCCACAAAGCAAAATCATGTCCAGATCACCATGTAAAAAAATTGGTAAACAATCACTATGTAAAAATTTTTCATACCCTTATTTTAATCTACTTCAATCCCTTCCTCCCATCATGTATATTAACTCAATAGTCTTTTCATTAATCGTCTTTTGTAATCTAAGTGGAATTTCCTCGATTTAATTTTATAAAAAAAAAAAAAAACGTATTTTGGGAAGTTTTTTTTTTGGCAACTACTCTTAAAGTATTTGCTATAGAGCACTAAGATGCAGAAATTTAAGTAGATGATGATGATTTTTGTTTAAATAACAATAATTTCATTGTTCTATCAGAAACAATGTAACAAAGACAAATTACTCACACCATCGTATAGTGGTCAATTTGTCTCCTTTCAACCTAAAGACTTTGCTTCAAATCATCGATCTATTAGTTTATATCAATGTGTTCAATATGTAGTCGAACCATATACTCAAACCGATAGACCTATTAGTAGACCAGGTTTTTAGATTTGTTTCACCTAAGGCTCAGTTTGGGAGGAGTACAAATACAAATATGTACAGTGCAAATACATACAAAATAATATAAAATACATAGTTTTGCACTCTACATATTGGCATTTGTACTCCTTCCAAACTGAGCCTAAGCTTTTAAATTTTGACAAGCATATTGTATCATATCTTTTGTCAAAGATATGCCTATTTTAAGGTATTTAAAAAAAATATAAGATGCAAAAAAATAAAAAATAAGGTTTTTAGTGTATCTTTAATAGCATTAATTCTCATTTATAACCATATCTTTGAAATATGATGAACATATAATATTAAAGACTTGTCTAATTAGATGGTCTGTACCTTCCATAATAATTCTCATATATCACACATATATTTAGCTATTTCTATTTTTGATTTTGTGTTCATATTATTTAATTATCATCTTCATCATCATCCATGCTTATCCCAACTATAAGCCGTTGATTATTGACTTATTTGACCTCACTGATTGAATTGTTGACTTGCCATTCAGAAGGAAATCCTTTTTTTTTTTTGTATGGATTAAAAAAATTATTTTTTATTAACATCTTTCAACACACAATCGATCAATTGACACATCACCTCACAATTGAATTAACCAGTTGAACTATTGAGCCATTTGATCTAATCAACAAAGTCACAAGTTAGAAATTAATTATTTTTTTTATATATCATTTTCATGTTAGTAAAAATAATTCTTATTTATCACACTTATTTTTTAATAAGTTGAATATACAATATAAGAGAATTACTCAAAATTTTTTTATAATTTCTTGTAACTTTTTATATTTATATCTATTTTAATTTTTTATTATTTGATTACAATGTCATTAGTTGACCCATTTAACCAAGATATATGGTTGAACCACTAAGGCACTAACCCTCCACTTGGATGGATTAATTTATTTTATTTCTAAGTTTGTTTTAAAAACATCAGTATAATTTTGGGGTGAAATTTTAATGATCAGTAGAAGAAAAAACTAACTTATTCAATAAAAGGTGTGGCAATGAAAGAGAAAAAGAAAGAATTAATACATTAAATGTGGCAGTTAATGAAGAGAACAAGATAAAATATAAAGTATCAATTCAAGTTACAATTTATGCTACAAAGATTGGTTCCATTCCCATAGATATAGATATAATAGATAGTGGTCGTCAAAAAATTTTTCCCATGACCCAATATATAGTTTGGATAGTCCCTGGCATCCCCAGGAAAAAGGTCAAAATTAAAACATTTTTCAGAAATAGGGGAAAACAGAGTGTATCGAGGAAAGTGAAATTTACGGGCTTAATTAATAATATATGAAACCAGTCAACTAGTAGTTAATCACTACTCAATTTAAAAGCAGGTCATTAATTAATCACTTACTTATTTTGGGAAAGAACTTCAAAATGGTAAACTGTATTATTTGTTATCTATGTTGGCTCCCTTCTCATGTGTTGTCTATAAATTTCAGTTTCTTGAGCTGTCTCCAGCTGATACATACAATACATAGGGAAAGCCAATATGGGTAGCTATGAGTATCAGATCGGGGTCATGGTCATGGTCATGGCCATGGCTATGCTGTGTTTAGTTGGGGTGGTGATGTCCAGCCAAGATGGATGGGATAATGCTCATGCAACGTTTTACGGAGGCGATCATGGAGAAGGCACCATGCGTGAGTTCATCTCATTTCTCTCTTTCCTGTAAAACTGTTTTGAGATATATATTTTGCATAAAGAAAGAAAAAATGGAGAAATCATCAGGAGTTGATTATTAATTGTGTCTAACAGAAGGAGCTTGTGGGTATGGCGACCTATTCAAACAAGGCTACGGGCTGGAGACGACGGCGTTGAGCGTGTCCCTCTTCAACGATGGCAAAACCTGTGGAGCCTGTTACGAGCTCCAGTGCTATGACTCGCCGTGGTGCAAGCCCGGCACGATCAAAGTCACGGCGACCAACTTGTGCCCGGCGAACTACACCCAGAAAACCGGGAACTGGTGCAACCCGCCTCTCAAGCATTTCGATCTCTCCGTGCCCATGTTCACAAAGATAGGCGTATATAAGGCCGGCATCATCCCTGTGAAATACCGCCGCATCCCGTGTGTCAGGTCTGGAGGCATCAAGTTCGAGATCCAAGGCAACCCATGGTGGATGCTTGTGTTAGTTTACAATATAGCCGGCGACGGGGACGCCACCGACGTTAAGATTAAGGGCTCCAACACTGGCTGGATCCAGATGACGAGAAACTGGGGCCAGAAGTGGCAGACATGGGTTCAGTTGAATGGGCAGAGCTTGTCGTTCCAAGTGACTACGAGCGATGGTAAGATGGTCCAGTCCGATGATGTTGCACCCAAGGACTGGCAGTTTGGTCAGACGTTCGAGGGTAAACAGTTCTAAGGACTAGGGTTTGGTGCTGCTCTCTGCTCTGCAGTAGCAATGAAGACTCATTGTAATTTCGATGTTCTTTGTAATTCTTATATACAAATAAAATTGAGATGGATCGAACAGTACGGTCTTTGTGCTTATTAATAATTACCCTGTTCCTGTTGAGTTCAAATCAGCCCCCACAACAACCCACATCACATTTTTTGGAATGATATCATCATCGAGAGAGATGTTCCCAATACACGGCGGGGATGTGCCGTGGGTGGATTCTAAATACTGCACGTATTTATTTTGGATAAAAACTGTGATGCGTTTGGGTTTTATTATCCTAATATGATTGGCAAACAAACTTGCGTTTTAATACCAACAAAATTGCAGAAGATCTGAAAGGCGTCTCTGTATAAATATTCGATTGATTGGTGTTCTACTGCTGTCTTGTCTTGACAATACCTAGCAGCAAGTAATTAATGGGTTGTTTTGCATTTGATTCTACGGAGAAGTACGGTCCCTACGAGTAAAGGGTTTAAAGGATTCTTCTTCTGCATTTGATTCTATTGAAGGGATGATGGAATGTGAACGAGTACTACAGGAGGATTCCTCTACATTTGATTACCATGAAGGTCTGATGGATTTACCGGTTGGGTATAGATTTATACCAACAGATCAAGAGCTCGTGTTGCATTATCTGTTAAACAAGCTCCAATCTAAGCCTCTTCCGTGTTCCGTCATTGTAGACATTAGCGCAGACGAGCTATACAGTAAACCTCCCAATCAGCTTGGTATGTTGGTCATCTCTCTCTCTCTTTCTCTCTCTCTCTCTCTGTTACATATATTGCATTACAATTTACAGGGATCAACTTGTTTGCGAGAGAGGAGTTGTTTTTCTTTATCCACTATAATGGAAATCATCGAGTTGATCGAATGGTTGGAGATGGGATAGGTAGATGGAAAATCATTGGAGAAGAAACGTCAACATACTCCTGGGAAGGATTTGAATTTGTTTTCAAGAAGATCTCATTATGTTACTACTCAGGAAAGCGATCAAGAGGAAGAAGAACGAAGTGGGTGATGGTGGAGCATCATTTAATAAGGGAACATAAAGTCAAAAATACCAACTTAAAGGTGAGAACTCAGAAGAGATCATCAATTACTATATGCTGTCTGTCTTTTACACACCTTGAATTTGTAATCTAATGGTGGTTTCCTAATTACTTCCAGGAGTGTGTGCTAGGAAGGATTAAGCGTGGGGAGCTTTACACGAGTTAATTTGTATAGGGCTGCTTCTTTTCTCATTATTGATGTAAGAAATAATAAGAAGAATAAATGCATTTATTAGTCTTTTTTTTTTTATATAGTATAAGCTAGTATATATATACATCCAGCCCCCTGTTCAACTTTGCCTAGTTGAACATTGTTAAATCAGCTAATCAATGTGACTTGTGACTATGATATGTATCTCTGTTCAGAGCAATTAATACGCTATATATCAAGGTTTGAGTGAAACTCTCGATATGTAAATTAAGTACAAATTAGGAGGCATGTGCAAATTGCATATTCGGAAGTCCACTTTTGAAGACTAAGAAGATGTTTGGGGTCGATGATGATTCCTCTTGTTTGTTTGTTTGATATCATTATGAGTTTGTTTCATAGTGATTATCAGCAGTGATTTTTGTGTTTATGGAAATTATCTCCCCTATCTATGTTAGATGTTATATCATACAAAAATAGTCAGAATGGGCATAGGAAGAGAGAAATCATCATGATTTTTATAATCCATTTTTAGCTGCTTTACCAATTTCTCAAAAATCAGCCAACCAAAGAGCAAAATAATCATTAATATGGCTCTGATGTAATGTGGATTTCTATCCCAAACACCACCTAAAACTTGTATATATAATTTTCCTCTCTCCCTACGATGAGGATTATTCTAAAATTGTCAATTAAGCATTTATACCACCTCAAAGCAAAGTTGATAAATTGCTACAATAGCTGGTTACTAGTGGCAAGAAGTTGGGCATGGGGTCTAATTACTTTAGGAAATCATTAAGGTGATGTTTGGCGTCAATGATGATTTTTCTTTGTTGATTATCCAAAGTCGGTGATTTTTTAAAAATCACCCAAAAAATTTTGTTTGATATCATTTATGTCATATATGTAAGTCGATTTTTGAGAAATCGGCTTTGAGTCTGTTTGATACTGATTTTTTAAGGGTCGATAATTATTGTATTAGAGTTATTATTCAATGCCATATTAGATGTCATGTCATCCTCAAAAATCGGAATCATCTAGAAATAGGTGATTCCTAAAAAAGGCCAATTTCCAAGGTTTTTAAAACTGAAACAGACAATGAACCAATCAGGGATCTGGTTCCTGGGTCGAACAGTCTGACTATTCGAACCGAACAAATGGCCCATTCTGACAAAAAAAAATAAAAAACTACCACAAACGTTGGACAGTTTGAACAATTTGACTGTCTGAGTCGGAAGTTTGCTGACCAAACCAACGGTTTTAAGCAAAATAACAGTTCTGGGGTAAAATGGAACCGGTCCCCTGAACGATTTTCGGTTTTTCCAATCTGACCATCCGGTCTGGTTCAATTTTGAAAACCATGTCGATTTCAATAATCGATTTTGGTCCAATTTCTTGAAAATCAATAAAATGGCCAACTCGGACATGGCAGTGATTTTTAAGAAACCCGGGTTCCTTTGCTTTAGAGGAGATTCTACCTATTTGTATTTACCATGAAAACAGTTTGCAAGCTAAAGCCCAATAAATTTAAATTTTAGGGTTAGGGTTTAAGGGTTTAGAATTTAGACTTTAGGGTTTAAGGCAGAGTTAGGATTTAGGGTTTTAAGGATTTGGGATTTAAGGTTTAGGGGTTTAAAGATTTAGGTTTTTGGGTTTAAGGGTTTACGTAGGTTGTGCTATTCTTCCCTCTTCAAATTTTACACTTTTCCATCTCGAACTCTCAGTCTTTTCAACTCTTCCCTGCACGAGTCTAAGTAATTATAAAAGGAGAAAGAAGCAGTACCTTTTCCGTGTTGGGTTATGGAAGCACACTCCTTTTAAGTTATTCTCCTCTTTTAAGTTCTCTTCCGAGTTTCTTTGTAGCAACGAACACGTTTTCATCTTCCGAAACCAGCGAGCTAGTGACCCATTAATTGTTTCAAGAACAAAACTCTATTAGTCTGTTGATTTGTACAACTGGGTCGACTTCACATAATTATCTATCTCTCTTCTTTCTATCCAATTTTCATGGATTCCATTAAAGAGACTAGTTTAAGTTTACTGTGTATTGCAGAGAAAGGCAAAGTGGGTTATTTCTTCACACTTACAGATTGGAAGTATCCAAAAATGGTTGCTGAAAAGGGGTGAGTTTTATCTATTCATATTCTTTCTTTGTTGGGTGATACTAGAGTTTAGGAGTTGAATTCAGAGAAAAGGTTCTGTTTCTCTTCTATCCCATGGAGATTTTGTGTTCTTTGTCGGATTCAAGAGAAGAGACATGGTCAGGGCAGGAATACGGAGGCCGTCAAAGCAGCTTCTGGATTCACTTCCACGGGAACGACCATGTTTGACCGGGAATTGAAGAGTGCCAAATCGTCGGAGAAGTGATGCCCCTGGATGACTGGGAACACTACCAAATCGCTGCAGATGTGAACTAAGAGCGTGTAAGAATTGAACGCATGGTTTAAAGTATTGACACGCCCGATAGATAAGGGTGTCAATGGACCGGTTTTGGATTGACCCCACGGCTTGGACGGACTAACAAGACATACTGGATTGGACCACTCTGGTCCAAACTATTTATTAGATTGGACTGGACCTGGTCCATCCGTAATAAATTTATATTGGATTCGGTTGGATTAAGCCAATATCCGATCCACTGATATAAGATAAGAATATAGGTGTCAATGGACCGGGTTTGGGTTGAAACCAATCTAAGTTAAAAACGATTTTGAACAGATTGGATGGTCCAGACATTGAACTGGACCAGCCCAAAATGGTCCAAAATATTCATTGGATTGGATTGGACCTGGTCCATTTGTAATAGGCTCACATTGAACTGGATCAGATTGGACCAAATCCAGTCCAATTGACATGGCCATACATACCAACTGGGATGCTTTGTAAATTGCAAGATGCAACCAACTGGTTGGTAAGGTCTCTTACCGGTTGTAGCGGAAACTTGGAATCGAATCCTACTTACACCTAGGTTGGGGAAATGACTGGATGGACTATCACCATTGTGTAGCCCTTCAGAAGATTTCCAAAAAAAAGGCTTTATAACTTCTTTTTTTTTTAGCTTTTCTTTTCTTTTTAGAAATGTTTCAGGGGCTCGGTTTTAATTTTAGGCTTGATTATCCTTGAAAGTGATGAAATTCTGAAACACCTCTTATTTAGTGTTTGAGAAAGCTAATAACAATAGGATACGATATCCCCAGTACTAGGCATTGTATCAAAATTTTGAACATTGGTTGAACGTGTTGGACAAATGGGGACTGTCCATCCAGGGAGAAGAAGAATATGTAGAAGAGATGAGAGTTAGTAACCTAGCCAGAAAAAGAATAATATTGCGGGAGGGAAGGGAGATTCTACCAATCCAGCCAGTGATTTGGTGACAATTAAGGCTGTGTGTGGAAGTGGTGTAAAACATCATTGATGTAAAAATCTATGATAGAGTTTCACACCAAACAGTAAAAAAGTTCTGACCGTTGAGATTCAAAAAATGTGGCATTTTAATTTAGATGAGGTTTTACATTGATTTAGGATGTAAAACTCCACCCCCATTCAAACACTGATAAATCTGAACTGGGAGTGGAGTTTTACATCGATCTTGATTTACACTCCATCTAAATGCCAACAAAACCAAACCGACATAATTTTTTGCATCAATGACGTTTTAGATCACTTCCAAATGCAACCTAAAGATATCCAAGGCTTGATGATCCACCATTTTGGAGCAACTTGGATTATGAATATTTGATATTTAGGGGTGGATTCGAGCCGAGCTAAGCCAAATAGTACCAAGCTCGAGCTCGGCTCGAGACTTTTCTACAAGGCTCAAGCTCGGTTCGAGCCAAAACCTTGAGATCAAGCTCGGGTTGAGTCAAAAGTTCATAAGCTCGAGCTCGGCTTGTTTTATATTTTATAAAAATATTTTATTATTAAAATATTTTATAAAAATAAAAATTATATAAAAATTTTTTAGTTTATATTTAAAAAATTAAGAATTATAATATTTTTATAATATATATTATTTTCCATAATTTTATTATATATATTAAATATCAAATATATATATATATATATATATATATATATATATATATATATATATATATATCGAGTTGGCTTGCAAGCCTCACGAGCCAAGCTTTAGTAGGCTCGAGCTCGGCTCGTTTATTAATCGAACCACTAAAGTGGGCTCAAGCTCGATTGAAACTGAGCCGAACCGAGCTCGAGCAGCTCGTAAAAAGCTCGGGTCCTTGCCACTCCTATTGATATTGAGCCAGCAACATTCCAATGAGCTGAAAGCTCTACAAATGGTGCACAAATTTAAAGAATTGCCAATCAATCACATCAGACATGTCACATGTGGTATACTTAATAAGGTTACTTAACAATGTTTAATACGTCTCACTTTAGCGCTAATTCATGTTTTTAAACCAAATCTGCATTTCCTCTTCTCATGATTAGTCCTAACACCTTCCAACAGCATTTGTAGTCATGCATTGGAAATACATTCCCACGAGTGAAAAAATACAAATATAGAGGAGACCAGATCTGCTCTTCACAAGTGCTCCTTATACCGACCTCACGGGCATATCTAACCATTTAACGAGAATATTTTCTGTACTTATGTGTTATTATTCATGGGATCATTATTCAGGAACTACAGAATTAAATTAAACTAGTTGGAGTTTGTTTTGCATGCTAACGATTTGAATTAAAATTGGTCATCATCATCATGCATGTCTTTATCCCAACTATATGGGGTTGGCTACATGAATACTCGGTTTGTTTTTTTGATTTTGTTTAATGCCATATCATTTGAACTAAATTGATGCAGTTTGAAAACAGATACAAACTTGTCTTCCACTCTCTTTGCAATCTTTATGCCAAAATAGTGTGAAACTATGAATGAATTAGAAAACAATGCTGATATAGGATATATATTTTTCCCGTAATTTATGGAAATAACAATATTAAAAACAGGTTAACTATTTTCTTAATTAAAATTTATGTATTTCAATATGATTTGTATCTTAGAAATTCTAATGGATTTGGTATTTTTTAAATTAAGATTATATATTTCTATAAATTTTAATTATTATGTTAATTTATGATAAATAACAACATAATTATTACTTAAAAAATAAAAATAATATTTACAAAATATTTAAGAATTTAAATTGAGTTATTTGTTAATATGCAAAGTAAAATTGATAAAATAGAAAATAAGTGATTTCATCATAAAATATTTTAGTTGCATATGATTTGTGCTTGAGATTTATATTCTCATGAATCTAACATATTTTTTGGATTAATTATATATTTCCACAATTATTAACTAATGATTAAAGTAAATAATAGCATATTAATGACTTCATGCATGTGGTAATTTGTAAAATTCTATTGATTATTGATAGATGCGTTATCTTTTTTTATTATTTCTTTTGAAGGGATAGACAACGGTTGGTGGGGTAACCATCCCCCACCCAGGTGCAGGAAGGATTTGGTCTCAAGTCTCTGCTACGACCAGCGAAAGACCTTACCAACCAGCTGGTTGACGCCTTGCTTGACAGATACATTATCAATATAATTGTGTGATATCTGCATGCATATCCCATTATATAGATTGTGATTATTTTTTCATAAAATCCGTAAGTATGCATTTTGTTTATGTATTTATACTAAAGATGCAACTTGGTTTGACCTGAGTTAACATTTTATACTGCTTTAGCCTAAAAGCCTTTGGGCCTGGGCCATTCAAATGTTTACAAAAGCCCTACCCAAAGCCACCCAAGTTGGACGGTGGAACCCCTAATTTATACCTTAGTTATTTCAACCTTAGACCTAGAACATTATCTTCTTCTTCTTCTTCTTCTTCTTTTGTTGAATTTCCTCTGATGTATCCAACCACGTTTGTACCTTTTCACCATACACATGCCTATCCATGGCATATCACAATACATATCAATTTCCAAAGTTTCAATACTGATGCTGTGAACATTTGGTTTGTGCCAATAACCCGGCCTTGGTTGGCGGTTCTTGTGAAGAACAGCCATTGATTGAATAGTTTATAGTTGCAAGAACATTTTGGCCAAGCTTTCCCCACTCATCGCTGGGTAGGTTTTAGATAGATCACAATGGGATATGCAGCCAGCACACGCAAAGCAGATCAAGTAAAAATTGCCATGAGACCCACCAATGTAAGCTTGCTGGGCACTACTAAAACAAAAGACACACCCACACCGCAAGCAGGTTGGATGTGCGGTTGAACCATCTCTATCAACTAAGTGTTGCTTTAAAAATGATCAATATCACAGAAGCCATTCCCACTTAAAGTGGCAAGTTATTGCTTGCACAAAGTTGGTAACCAAATATAATCACCTGACACGCCATAATGAAAGGTTGGCCCTGTCGATGCTGGCTGCTAGTGCTAGCATCTGGTTTTCACTTTTCAGGCCATTCGGTTCTCCCATCCCCGGAGAAGCAAATCGGGTAGCCTACGCCTTGGCTTAGAGAGCATGACTCTGGTCTTGCATTACATTACATATCTCTTAATGACTCAGCTTTACTTTCTTGCACCAAAAAAAAAAAGGCGCCATAATGAAAGGGTTTCTGTGCCTTCCAACGCACAGTATGTGTTTCTTTAAGATCTGAACAATTATTCATTTGACCAAATTGGAAGATGTTACAGAAACAAGAGCCCAGAATCGATACCAAAAAAATTCCAGCCATGAAGGCTCTCAAGGAAATATGTGGTAAAGCAACCAGAGATTGGTATTATGAGACATTTTTGAAATGAGGAAAAACAGGATAAATAATGACCAAAAAAACCAAAAATTTAACCTAGTAACGGTTCCAGTAGGTCCTGCGCCTGAACCAGTTGTAGTCTGGTAAACCTTGAACGGGACCCATCGCTGCAATTGCAATGTCCTGCAAAAATAAAAAAAAAAAAACAAAAAAGATCGTCAAGGTGCATTATTTTAAATTTTTAATGGCCATATTCCCTCGTCTCATCTATATATTATTAGCATATAACACAACAGTCCTTGCCTTGTCAAATATAAACCGGTTTGCAACACGCTTTACGGTGCTTGCATCCACAGCATCAATCCTTGCAAACAGTTCGGCAAAAGAGATTCTTCGGCCATAGGTAAGAAGCTGCAAGCACAGGTATAATAAAATTATAAAGGAGACGATAGAACATAAATTTATGTTTTTTTATGAATACGTATATGTGTATTTCTTCCATGCAAAGTTACCCTGCTCCAGCTCCCAGCGGGGCTAATCAAATCTTCCAAATGCAAGCAACCATACCGAACATTGAAAGAGATGAGCATTAAGCTTAAAACCGGGCAAACATTTTACCTCCTAACAGCCAATAATAATATTTGAACTCCTTTAATAATCAATGGCAATAATCATTCAAAAGGTGGCTATATATCAGATATTTCCCATCAGTCTGAGCGGGACCCATAAAGCTTTTCTTTTTTCTCCTTCCGATGACCCATGATGCATCATATATATCAGACATATCAAAAGAGGATTCATACCTGACGCCCAATATCTTCAGCAACAGGACTGGTTCCATCAATGTGAAGGAGCAGAGAAGATTTCAACTGTAAAACAGCATTTAGGTCAATGGCCAAATTAGACAATGATGGGAAAACTTGACAAAAGACAAAGGTTTGGTCTCTTTTCAATGTGTAATGAAGAATTCCTACTCTGCTCTGATCAGTGTTACAAGAATTGAAATGATCAGAAAGGCAACATTTCACACCAGAAACACTGTAGAAGATGCAAGGATGTCTAACAAAAACATCTCAGATATTTCCACCAGCTATTTACCCACACACACACACAATGAGGAGCACAGAAAACTACCTGATTACGAGCACGAGTAACATCAGCTTCTGAGACTCGGTAAGAGAGCTTGCTTATCTCATACATAATTGCATACGCTAGATCATCCAAGCAATCCGGCTGTTTCAATTGAACGTACAATTAGGATAAATGACAGCACATACAATCAAGAAAGATGAATGCAACTGAACTAGGCTTGATCATTGATGGTATGATTTGCCCAGAAAACAAACACATGGCTGAGATACAGAGATAACAAAACAAGTGGAGTACCCAGCTTAAAATATAAGAATTCAATTAAGTATGACACCCCTCTCCTCAACTACACCTTCAACATGGAATTGATAATTAATTCCGCTAGCCTACTACCTGAATGAGTGAATTCTACACTGCTACAGATCAGAACCAAAGAGTGCAACCCAATAGCTGTGGAATCCAGGAGCAGCTTTTATTGGTTGAGCCATTTAGAGAACAGACTAAGCAATCCAGTTACACATAGCAACAGGTTTGGAGCCTAAAAGGACTCAACATGTGCCTCATCTCCCAAACTCACAAAGAAAGTTCAGCAAAGAAGGTTAGGCCTAGGGGTTAAACTTGATCAAATTGGATTAGATTTTGAGCAACCTGGGCCCAACCCTAACAACCAGTCTAACCCAAGGTGAAGCCTGAGTTTGCCAACACAACTTGAGTTTAACTAGGGCTTGCACATCTTCTTGCAGGCTTGGTCAGGCCTAAGCAGGTTGGTGGGGTATATAACTTCTGTTTTGCACTTTTATCTTATTTGTTATTTCACTTAAGCTTTATACTATAATCCTTTTTTTTAGAAAAGGTTATGTATTAAGGGGCTAACCACAAAAATTATCATGTACAGCCCTTGAAGCAGGAAGGCACAAACAATGTAATAAAAAACAATACATATAAGTGAGGTATTCTCTACATATTCACATAAGACTGAATCACAAGCTCATTAGCACGAATAATCTATCCCAACTTGAAGAGAGGTGGTGTAACTTAGGACCAAGGAAGTCTTTTTACTCAGGCTGGCCTATCTTATAATGTAGCAAAATTTAGTAGAACAAAGGAAATATATACAAATACCATTGCATATGCATAATCTATGTGCATAACTACATTTTTACATGTTCATGAAAGAGTGCTGACCCAGTTTAATCATATAAATATTGTAAATATGCTTTAAAATGTATATAGAGTATAAATAATATAGATAGATATATATAGCATAAATACAAAATATACATATATACAGGAGCTAAAATTTAATATAAAAGTTTAGCTGGGCTCACATTGGATTGGAATGGGCTCAGGCTATCTAAGGCCTCAACCCAGGCCTAACCTGAGTTTAGGTCAAGCCAGACACATGCAAAAGGTCAGGTTGCGTCTGGTCTGGCATGGGTTAGGCCAAGAAAAAGTTGCCATCCTACAAGCAAATGTCCAAGATAATCCCTTCTATGATCAATCAAGAAAAAAAATGTTTTACGTGAGCAGATTTAAATCTAAATTAAAAAATTTAAACCTTGGACAGCTAATGTTATTTGGGGAAAAAACACAATACAAGGTTGGACTGGATTTGGTCCAATCCGGTCCAGTCCAATGTGAGTCCATTACAAATGGACCTGGTCCAATCCAGTCCAATGAATATTTTGGACCATTTTGGACTGGTCCAGAGACTGTCCAATCTGTTCAAATTCCCGTTAATTTAGATTGGTTTCAACTCAAACCTGGTCCATTGACACCTATGTTTTTATCTTCTATCAATGGACCAGATATTGGCTCAATCCAATATAAATTCATTATGGACGGACCAGGTCCAATCCAGTATGTCATATTGGTCCGTCCAGTCTGTCCAAATTCAATGTCTTATTGGTCCGTCCAAATGGATTTTGAATTGGACAGAGTCCAACCCAAAACCGGTCCATTGACACCCCTAGATCTGATGTGGGGTTGATGTATTCGGTTTTCTTTCTTTTGCAATATAATACGGATAGAGTCAGAAAAAAAAACAACAAAAAGATCTGATATGGGGTTGAAGGTGTTGCATGGACTCGCCCATCCTAAATGGACAACATGTCCATGTTAGAAAACACATTAGAATCTCACACTCCATAGATACTTGAGGGAACTTCTATGTATCATCTTATTCTTATCTGCTAGCTTGCTTGACATAAACAAACAGCTATATAAATGTATTTATCAAAAAAACAGCTATTTAAAAGGCATTTTTCATGCCAAGTGTTATTTAGTGACAGAGGCAACAGTTTGTGTAAGTATATAATGTTAGAATTCAAGAAATATGTATTTTAATAGCATGTACTTTTCCATAAAGCGTGACTGCAATTCCAAATTTTCTCATCTTGCCAAGCCAGACTCTTGGACATGCATCAGATTCCAACTCCTGTGTCTGTGTCCATGCGAAATTGGGTTGAACGCACAAAATCACAAGGACCACCTATTGGACATATGGTTTAGATCAACCATATAATGCCTTCATGTGGCAGAAAAGGGTCATGGAGGGAAGATCCTTACTTTTTCCTTAAAAAACTTTTTTTATATAATCCTTTGTCCTAAAAAACTTTTGCAATCCTAAAAAATTTATTTCCACAAACACACAGATATAAATATATTGCTCCTTTTCAACCAGATCCAAACACATCCTCAAAGTTTGTTAACCCTTTTCAGTTGAGTATTTGCTTCCTCTTGGGTAGAAACAAGAAAATAAATAAATCTTCCCAGATAACTGGGAGTCGATTTTATGTAAATCTCCAGAACATGTTTTTTATGAAAGAATCTCCAGAACATGCTCACCCATACTAATCATTAATCACCAAAAGGATTTTGTTAAAGGATCCAACCAATGATAAAACATCATCATAAGTCATGTGCCAACTATATGGAGTTGGCCACATGAATCCTGTTCTGCCATTCCATTCTGTTCAGTACCGCAACCATTGTTAAAATTATGGGCCCTTGGATCATTTATCACTACTTCAGTCCATGACTTTTTTGGTCTGACCCTAGCTCTTCTAGCCCTTTCACATATCACTTATTTCTCCCAAGTGCTCTAGTCTGTAGATGGTTTCTCATTGGTTTCTTCAAAAAATTCATTTCCGATCCTACCCTTTCTAGTTTTCCCACCCATCCATTTCAACATTCTTATTTCTGCCAAACTCAAATTTTGGACATCCCAAACAATGGTAAATGGATAGGAAAATTGAGAACGAATATGGACAATGGTAACATGACCATTACCAACATCGAGAATGAAGATAAAATGAAGAAATTGTAAGACACCAAGTGTTATTACAGAATAAGATTGATACTTTGGATGAATTTATATAAATACAAAGAAACCAAAGGCCCATCCCAATTAAAGAAAGAAAGAAAGAAAAGGAGCTAAGAAAAGTTCAAATTACTAAAGTGCCATGAAGCTAAAATGACCAACGAAAGTTAAAATATCAAAAGCAGAAATTGAAAAAACCTAATAGAAAACTCTCAGCAATCATACCTTGGCAATGGCATAAACACCAAACAATCCTGTGTCCTTATAGTTAGTGTTGAAAGCCATCATGCTCTCAGCTACTTCATTTATAGCAACCCTCTGTGCAAGTTCTGAACTGTTTATAGATTACAAATGCAATCATTATATGTATTTTGCAAAAGATCTATCACTAAGAAAAGAGATCAAGTTGCAAATATCAACTGAATAAATGAATCAAACCATATAATCAAAGACTCACCCCATGTGCTTTCCCCCTCCTGTATTTTTATTCCACGAACCTAGCATGGACTGCATGACCATCAAAGCAATTGAATCTGGGTCTGTCCACGAAGCTCCATTGAATGCAACAGCAAATTGTGCAAGAGGAACATCATCATCAATTATCCGAACCTGATTGTTATGGAGCAATAGTAAAGAGTTAAAAAGAACAGTAAAAGAAGAAATATTTCTCAAGCACATATAGAAATATGCCATAACAAAACCAAACATCCATACCTCAGAACCAGTAAAGGCTGCTGGTTCCTTTGCAACCAACTGAGCAGCAGTGGTAGGATCAGTAGAGAGCTTTGTAAAGAGCTTCTTTACTTGCTCAACAATATCCTCATGCTTAACAGCTCCAGCAGCAGAAATGACCTGAAATGAATGTCCAGAAAATAATAATCGTGAAGAATATGAAGATGAAAACTCTGAATCATGATCATAGTGAATAAAATTAAAATCAAATAGAATAAAGGTTTCACATTAACTAATTGATCCATCTTTGTTTTAATTAAAAATAGAAAGGCCTCTGTCACTCAAGTTAAGTACCATTCTAGGAGCTGTATAATGGGTTGAAATGTAGTTTTGAAGATGAGCTTTCGTGATTGTCTTAATATTCTGAGCAGGCCCCAAAATAGTCCTACCCAATGGAGTATATTGGAAGGCAGTTGCATGCAAATGGTCAAAAATAACTTCCTCAGCTTGCCCCTCCACCTATATGACAAAAAAATGTAAAGTATCATAAATATACATCATATTATGAACCATGAACAAGGAAAATGGTAACAACCATACAAATTACTTATTTTAACAGAAGGAAATATAGTCTCCATGCACCAGTTACTACCCTGTAATGCTCTTCCTCAAGAGAAATAAAAAAAGGATACCATGTGTAACATCATATGGGCACTATAACAACATTTATCTATTGCCTGTCTTTATCTATTGTTATTACCAAGAAAAAAAGAAGCCTTGTCAAAGATATACTTTTGGCTTAAAAAAGGTATACTTTTATGTTAGATTATTGTTTGTACTTTTTAAAGAAGCACTCTATGGATACAAGTGTTGTCAAAAGGTTGAGTAGTCATTACATTTGCCATAAAAAAAAGATATAGTTTTACATTAGGGTTGTTGTTTTTAACTTTTGAAAGAAGAAGCACTTCTAGGTCATATATGCATACAAGGGGATGTTACATGCAAGTTATTTTCATCAATAACAGAGTCATCAATGGGTCAACTACTCATTAACTAGTCAGGCGACTAGTCAATTGAGGATCATATGAACTGCATCACTAATTAGTGCAGTCACTTGGGATGACTAAGCATCAATTAGGTCAACTAGTCAATTGATGACAAGATCTACTCAACCACAAGCACAGAATTGTTTTAAAGCTTTATTTGCTTGTGTTTATCTCTGGCTATTTCAAATAATAAGCACAAACTTTAATTTTTTGTATGCAATTATGCATTTTGTTACTTCAAGCATTAACTTTTCTTCCAATCAGTGTTATGCTGGTGCAGAGTTGACACAAGAGGTACATCAAATAGTCAAAGGTTGCAGTTTTTTGGAAAAGAAAAAAAAAACAAAAACAAAAACAAGGGCTGTAACTCCCTATCCAAGCCTATCAAGTCTAACTTTTCTATGTTAGAAACACAGGCTGCAAACTAAATGTTTAGTGGCATTCTTTTATTTTGCATATTTGCAATCTATAATAACTTATTTATAGGATTAGATCAATATCACCAGTCAAAAAAATAGCATCAAGATCTTAAATCTAAAAGAGTAAAAGGTATCTTTTTTTTCTGGCTGACTAGTCAGTACCTAGGCATTGACTAGTCATTGCATCAACTAGTAGAGAGGCCAAAACAACTAGTCATTACTTCACTGCATTGATAACTTTGGAATGAAATATCTTTTTCTTTTAAGCATTGGGCAACAAATATCATTGTGGCTGACATTTGCATCTCTTTTGCAGGTACTGTTTTTACACATCTTCCGTATTATGCCAGTTCCCCCATTTCTACAATGCATTTTCTATTTTTGTTTGCTTGTTATTAGATTATTTATCTCACTCAGTTCATCAGGCAACTACTAATATTTGCTTGTATACCAACAAAAATAAAAGAACTGAAGTGAGGGTAGTCAGAGCCAAAGCATTGGCTTTTTCAATTTGCACCTGTAAGGAATAATAAACGTAAAAAATTCACCATGTGCTTAATTTTTTCTCTTGGTCATCATAAACTTAATTTTAGGAAAAGTATATAGCTCGGCCTCTAATATGGTAACTTATATATTGGGGGAAATTTTACCACCAACATTAGTCATTGTGTTGCTGATAAACATTGGTAATTGTTGCACCAAAATAAGGAGAAATTACCTTCATGAATCAGGACATGTGCAACAGATTACAGGCACAATAGTAGGGAGCTATGGATGGAATTGTTCATACATAAACCAGCCACCTTTTTTTGTCTGGTGGAGGAGGGTGTGGTATTTTTTCTTTTTTCTTTTTTCTTTTTTTTTTTTTTTTTTTGGGGGGGGGGGGGGGGGCTGTGATGGTATTTGGGATTCTGTCATCAAAATTGTCCAACTCTTACGACTAGTATAATAAAAGAATCATCGTTTGCCATTCCAATCTAAACAAAGTCATATCCGTTGCTATTGCATGTGCCTTCAAATATTGTCTCACTGTCTCATTCGCCTTCGCCCTTTGTTCCCAAGCTGTCTAGACCACTTGGTAGCTCCATCCATGGCCTTTATTTACCTTTATGTTATTAACCTTATGAAAGTCCTTGGAAACAAAATAAACATAAAGCAATAAGAGACATCGCTGAACAATGTGATTACTGCATACGATAGCAACAAATAACCCAATTCCCGTGCACAGTTCGGGGCGGAACCCAAAGAGATACTTAAAAAAAACAACCCCAAGGCCAAATTGATTGCAGTAAAGCCAAATCCACATCTGAAGAAAGTAACAAGCAAGGAATAATTCACGTACCTCTTCCATCTCGCGCAGAATTACGTCTCGCTCACGGTTGATCCGATTCTCGCTAAAGCAGGAATTTTGCAATATATCAGCAAGGATATCGAGTGCCTTCGGGACATCTTTATCCATTACCTTGGCGTAATACGTCGTCTGCTCCCTGGAGGTATATGCATTCAAATGCCCTCCCATGTTCTCGATCTCCTCTTCCAATACCCTAACTGACCTCTTCTCCGTACCCTTAAATATCATGTGCTCGAGGAAATGTGCAGTACCGTTCGTCTCATCGGTCTCGAACCTGCTCCCAGCATCGATCCACACGCCAACCGTGGCAGTGCGAGACGCCAAGTTCGACTCAGTCGCGATCCTGAGTCCATTAGGCAGAGTCGTTACGCGAGTTTCAGGAGCTGAAAGGATTTTTGTGTGATCAACGAGGACTGGGTGAGGGGAGGCGTGCTGGATGAACCTAGGATCGGAGTTGTCGAGTCGCTTGAGCTTCGCTTTCACTGCTTCTGCGAGTCGATCGTAGACCATGACATTCGGAGCTGGAGGTGATGGTAAATCTGCGACGGCGGGAGAAGTCGATGCAGATCGACTGGATTGCAGGAGAGCGCGGGTAGAGGGACATGATGATTTATGGGATCTCCGCGCAAGGGTTAAGAGCTGCCTAATCGCCATGGCTATGGCCTCTCAAGTTTCTAGGGTTAGGGTAATGGACTTGGAGAGTTTACAGAGAAGATGGAGGAGGATTCGAGGGAGATAAACAAACAACAGGAGAGCAGAAAAATAAGAGTTTGGACTTTGGAGCGGTTTGCGGAACACGGGTGAAAAAATCGGCCCGAACAACCAGATGAAATTCGATTTTGGTATGGCGATTACACTTCGCCCCGGTCCGTAAACTGGACGGTAGAAAATGGGTCAAGCTTAAGCTCAACTAGGCTGCCAAAAGCACGGGCCACCCGACTTACACCTCTACTTATCCGTCTTTTTGAGAGATCGATGTTTGAGGGGCTGACCAGCGAACGGGCCGGGGATTAAGTGATGGGACCTACATTGGTTGATCAACTGCTGGGACCTACATTCTTGCCCAACCTAATAAACGTGATTTAGAACCTGGATTAGGGGCTCAATATTCAAGTCCCGGAAAGTGGACTTAGCACCACAAGGGCAATAGCCTAGGCCCATGCCCGGCCCAATACAAATCCCGGGCCTGAAATGTAATGTAGGCACGCACTCAGGCCGCGCTGGTTTGTACTTTGATCTTACTTCTAACAAAATGCATTAATATAAATATATAAGTAGTGAATGACACATAATCGAATCAATAATGTTAAATTTATATTTATTAAAATTTTAAGAAATATTTATTTCAAAAAATAGTTTTTCAATAATTTTTATAATATAGTAATGATACATAGAGGGTTAATGATTAACTAAGATTGATAGAATGTAGGCAGAAGTGGCTATGGATAACCACTATTGTATTTTCTGCATTTTTTAGTAGGGGTGAGCATAATTCAGTTATAACCGAAAAATCGAACCAAAATTTTGGTTTCGGTTTAATCGGTTCGATATATTCGATTTTGTATATTTTGGTTACCATATTTGCTAAATCGGTTAACCAAAAAAACCGATTTAGTTTTATAATTATATATTTTTAATATATTTATATTATGATTTTATATTATATTATACATGGAAGATCGAACACGAAAGTCGGAACATCTATATTTCATACATAACTTAAGAACATACCATAATAAGCAATAATGTATTGTGGTAATACACTATTACGTATTAGACACGATCACGAAAAGTCCAAAACAGGAAAATAAAAAGAAAACTCTTCGTCTTCCCTTTTCCGCACTATGGCGCTTCCACTTCTAGACTTCCAGTTCCAGACTCAATGGCCAAGAGCAAACCAGAGAGGCAGAGACCTGACTCCAGAGTCGAGAATCCTCCCAAGTCCCAGCCCGGCAGCCCAGTAGCTCTAGGCATTCTGCACTCAGGCAGACTTCTGACTGCCTCAGACTCAGACTTAGTTCCGTTGCACTATTCCAGCCTTCCTTCCTCAATCTTCTCTAAGTTCTCTTAATTGTCGATTGTCGTGTCGTGCTGTCGTCAATCGTCGTTCTTCTTCTTCTTCAGTCTTCACCGCCAATTACAGGCCTTATAGGCGTACAACAGCCAATATTTCGTCTCCAAAAGTCCATAGTCCAGAGTCTTGAGTCCCGACTGTCGTTGAGACTAACCAAAAATTAAATAACAAAACAATATTTCGGTTCTAACCGAAAAAATTTGGTTCGGTTTGTTCGGTTTTCAAATATTTCGGTTTCAATTCAGTTTATCATATAGCTAATTCGACTTTTAGAATTTTGTTTTTTTTTGTTCGATTTTGAACCAAACAAACCGAATGCTCACCCTTATTTTTTATGAATTGATTAAAAATGGTTGTAGTGGGTTCTGGGCTTTAGCAGCAACTTCTCAAAAAATGCCACATGTCTAGCTTTCTAGAAAAACGAGAAGGTCATATGTTTGAATGGTGGGGGGTTGTAGCCTATTAGTGGGTTGTGGGCTTTAGTAGGAATTTCTCATAAATTGTGGGCCTTAATATGATAATTATACAATATTAGATAGACTTGTTCATGGGTTGGGCTTGGCTTTTACCAAAATTTCAATGGACCCGACTTGAAGCCCGAGCCCGACATAGTGTAAAGTTAGGCCCAAAGCCCGGCCTGTGAATAGGTCTAATATTAGATATTTGCACAAATGTTTTCAAATTTTTTTTTTGTGAACTGTTGTACTTTTGTGTATTTTCATCTTTTTTTTATTAATCTTTAATTATGACATCAAGGCTTGACACAATTGGCCCAAAAGGTTCAATTGTTGGCTTGCCACCAAATAGGAAAACAGCTTTGTTTTCAAGATGGTTTTAAATTTATATTTTATTTCCATCATCAATAAAAACAATTATTTTTTATATACCACCAAACAGGAAAACAATTTCACTTTTGGATTAGTTTTTTAGATTTTGTATTTTGTTGAATGCTTGTTGATGGAGGGTGATTCGACTTGACCTCATAATAGGGGGACACGTGGACATGACTCGACATAAGTGACAACTCGACATGACAGCCTGGTCGCAACTCGGCGTGATGAGCTCGCAGGAGCCAAGCCTGACAGCTCGGCACGGGCAGCAACTCGCTACAAGGTAGTATTTAGGTTACCTCGAGCTCTCTCCCACTAGGGGAGCGACTCAAGCTCCTCCCAAGTAAAGAGCCCTCGAGCTCCCCCTCAGTGAGGAGCCCCCAAACTCCTCTTCAGTAAGGAGCCTTCGAGCTCCCCCTCAAGAAGGGAGCACCCCGATCTAAGATCCCTAGGCAAGGGACATCCCGAACTGAAGACACTTTGGGTAAGCTCGCCAGTAGGCTCCTGCCCAAGCCTAAGTAGCAAACTCAGACTTATTTCGGGCAGAAGCACCTCGATATGTCAACAGTAGCTCGGTACCAGGTAACTCGGTATATCACCTGACAACCGTACCTGCCAGATCTGGAGACTGCACCCACGTCTCTGGCCAGGCGGCATCGTGCCTGCCAGGCTCCGACAAGCGTCCCCTGTTTGGCAGGGCCATACCCTGTAACGATTACCTGCGCCCACTACCTCAGGTCTAACAATAACAGTTGCATGCTGCTGCCGAAGCAGAGTATCAATGGCGGTTACGCCAGAATTGACAGGGCATCAGTATAAAAAGGCCCCGATCCCCAGGAGACAAAGGTAATTTTGATCCCACGCTATCTGCACTCTTAGCTCTCCTTGTATTCTCTGCAATTCTCTCTCAGAGTTCTAACTTGACCGTCAGAGTGTTCCCGCCGGGCGAGCTCCCTGGGAATCCTTCACTGTTTTCTCTATCTCAGGTGCTGTCCGCCGCCAGGTAGGAGCCAGGCCACCGCCAGCTAGGAGTGACCGGATCGCACTACATCACTTGTTTATCGTGTTTAATTTTTAAGGTGATTTATATAAAATATTAGAAATGTGTCTAAATATTTTCTATAAAAATTTTAAATTTTTTCATATTTCTTGTATTTTTATCTTTTTAATTATTGTTGTTTAATTATGAGATCAAGGGTTGACACATATGACCCAAAAACGTCGAACTGTTGACTTGCCACCATGAAAATAATTTCATTTTTGCATTGGTTTTAAAATTTCTATTTTATTTCCAACATCAATAAAAATAATTATTATTTATCATACTTATTTTTCTTTAAAATGACTAATATAAAATATAAGATAAGTGTCTAAATGTTTTTTACAATATTTTTTTGTATTATTACATACTGTTTTTGTGTTTTTTTATCTATTTTCATTTTTTATATTTACCTATGATATCAAAGGAGGAAGTGGTCTTTCATTTGTTCCCTCACTCCAAAGATCTTGGAAGAAAAAGTCTTTCAAAACTATTTATGTTTGTTTGAAACAAAGCGGTTAGTCCCTTTAAAGCAACTTCAATGAACACTTCTCAAATGCACTCCCTCTTCAATAAATAGGGTTGTTATTTATAGATGAGAGGTTGAATCTTTTCCTTCAAGTTTTATGATGAAAATGAATATATTATCTTTGCAATCTTTCAACGACAATGTTGTCTTTATGTCTTTCAGTCAAAGTCTTAAGTAACTTTTGGTGATAGTGCTGCCTTTATATCTTTTAATGTCTTTATGTCAATCCCCTACTCTTTTTTAGGTATTATTTCTTTTTGTATTTGTTTATAGGATATTGTGGTGAATCTTTTCACGAGATCTTTTAACAATTGTCTTGGTTGCTATAGCCAAACATTGAAATAAAGCTAATTCGAATATGGATCTTTCTCCATTGTTGATGGCCTTTATTTCCATCTAGTGGGGTGGGGAGTGTGGAGAGGGGGATATACATGGAGGGGTAATATATAAGTGGGGTTTATGGACCATGGGGGGCCATGGCTCCCCTAGGTTGGTTCCGCCCTTGTTGCTTTCCACATGAATTACATAATTCCTATAGGATATCTCCTTCTAATAGGGTTGTTTATTTAGGATGCTAGTTAGATAAAACTTATCTCATCATTTGACTTTTTATTGCAAGGAAGAACATTAGAATTTCATCAATGTATACTATAATAAAGCTAGTATATGAGATAAATATTTCATTCATTCTTCTTTGGAAGTCTAACAAGACATTTTTTTTACCCCAAATGACATAACATTCCACACAAAGTCTCATCCATTTCATTGTATTGTTTAATGCCTTATAGTTTATTATTAATTTATGGGCTCTTCTTTCTATTTTAGACGAATTTTTCCACATGAAATGTTGCACAACTCCATGGGGGTTTATTGGGTCTGATTAAACCCTTATTTAATAATTATTGATTTTTTATTTTATGCATATTTTTAATAGCCTGCTAGTTATTTAAAAAGATCTAGCTTTTGTGGGAATTTGGTTTTATTGAAATTATCTTCATATGAAAATCCTTCAAAATGAGATTGTCTATACTAGAATATATTAACAACTTTAGCACATGTCTCTCTTTTCAACTTCTTTTGAAAGTCTTATATTTCTTTCTTTACCATAGGCTTGTCTAAGGCTCTCATTACTCTCTCCAATTGTATTTTTTTAAGGTTTGTTGTAAATATGACCTTATGCCCTAAGTTTTGTCTCAACCATCTAGTTCGATTGTTTTGGGTTTATCACAATTCAAATGTGACCTTCCTGCATTTTATGCTGATAGTTGTGAACATCCCAATTGTTTTGGGGTTCACTCCATGACAGAAAATGGAGCCACCACCCATCTATGTGAAAGGCATAGGAGTGATGGGCCTCCCATGTTCAAAATACTAAATAAAAGAAAAGACTCCAATACCCAAGGTAGCTATCTAGGCATCTAATGGGAGGGAGAATGAAGGTATTAAGCACCCCACTCCCTTGATTTGTGTAGGATGCCAACCCCATTATCTTTGAGAGAAATTTCTCCTAAATTCATAGTAAAGAAAAACAATAAAGATTGAATTGGAAGGATTAAAGATTGATTTTCATAGACTTCAAAAATGTGATGATGGACTTGGGGAGTTGGCACTCTAACCTTTCTGCTGAACCGGATGGGATCCTCCTTCTTTCTTCTTCCTTAAGCTTCTCTCTTCTTCTTGTTACCACTTAACTGAGAAGAATGGAGGCTCCTTTCTTTTTCCTTTCATTATCTCTCTTGTAATAGATTTTGGAAGAGATGATGGAATGGGGGGTGAGAAATGAAAAGGGGTTTCGGTTGTGAGCATTACAATGCCAAGAGATAGGGGAGGGAGAGAGGAGAGGAAGAGATTTCTATTTTCATCCTTTTGGGACATTAGGGAGAGTTAAGAATGATGGTTTGGGGATCTTGTCTAGGTTCGAAATTTGTTTTTTTTTTTTTTTTTGGGGGGGGGGGTTCTTTTTTGAGATCTTGAGAGGGGGAAAGTTGGTCAATGGGATTTTGGTTTCCATTTACCAAGAACCCCATTTTTTTTTCAGATTTATGTGGGGACCATGGAAAGTTTATTTTCCTAGGTATCATTTACCCGGGTAATTGATACCCATTCCCAAGGTGGGTAAATAACTTTCCCACCTAGAGGGAAAATTGACAGCACTTGAATGAGACAAAAATGCCCTTTTAACAATGAAACTTTATAGCTAAATGGTCATTGCAGTATTTACATGGAAAATAAAAGAACACGGGTAAATGTTTCCTAACAAAAGTTTACCCGGATAAATGCAATTACCCGGGTAAATAACTTGTCAAAAAGCAAACAAGGCATTGGAGTTAAAGAGGTTGTATTTCCATACTTGTGTAATCCCCCAAAGGAAAGAAGCTTTGCACCTTTATGAAAAGGAATGGGGTGTGTTTTGAGACTTCTAAAAAAGCATAGGGAGGACCTAGGGTTTATAAAAAGTGAGGGTTCATCTTAGGGCCGAAAAACAATGGGAAAAGGTGTGGGAAATCCTAGGGCTATGAAGGTGCTAAATGTTAGGGGTTTCTTGCAATTGTTTAACAGTCAAGGATTAATGGGGGAGGACCTAGGATGTAATTTTTGTAAAAAAGAAAGGACAAAAAGCTTTTGGATGTTCTAGATTGAACTTAGGGTTCTCAAGGAAATCCAATGGTTGGGGGAACGCCAAGTGTTAAGGGCCTCTTTGTGAAAACCAAAGTTGTAAGGGATTTGGTAACGAGGGGCTAAAAACAATTTTTGGGAATATGAAAAGAGGGACGTCCCTGATTTATTTTGCCCTTTCCAAGGAAATCTAAAGGTGGGGAATTAAGCCTACACGACTGAAATGTGTTCTAGGCCCTTGGAGAAAAACGAATAAGATTCAAGGGAATGAAATCTTGATATTTAGCATGAGTAATTTTTGTATGAATTTTTTAGGAAATGAAGTTTAGGTGGTGGGTTACTTAGAATGGGTTAGAGGTGTTAAAGTTGTTGGGACAATAGAGAATGTGAACATCAAGCATTCCGGTCACTAGTATCACATGAATTGAAATCTCTCTTGATGAAAGGGCAAAATAGAAAATTCCTATGGTAAAATTTAACATGAGGGTTTTATGGGTCCGCATAAAGTGTAAATGAGCTTTGGTAGTCTCAAAGTGTGTGTAGATGTGACATTTTGTGACTAAAAGGATATCAGGCAACGAAATCGATTAAAACAGAATATTTTTTATGAATAGGTAAAATGGGTATTTTTTATTTGGAATTTAATGGATAGTCAATGGGATTTATAGAGACTTTGGGAGGGTTTGGAAGCCTTGAATAACCCGTCAGAACTTGAACCTTGAATTTAAATTGTAGTTGCCAATAAGGGTGGTCAAGTTGGAATGCTTTTTTAATGAGGGGTAAATTGGTCATTTTAAGGTTTAAAATTTGACAAATCATTGATTGAGAGGCTTTGATGAGATTTGGAGGCGTTAGATCATTACAATAGTGATTTTGAATTTAAAGAGTATTGGGTAATGATGGTGGTATGTTTGGAATCTTTTTAAATGAAGGGTAAAATGACCATTTTAAGATCTGAAATTTGATAGGTCGTTGATCGGAAGGCTTTGATGGGGCTTTGAGGCATCGGATGCTGTGTTACAATGGTGATTTCAAATTTGGAGAGTATTGGGCAAGAATGATGGTTTGTTTGGAATCTTTTTAAATGAAGGATACAACGGTTATTTTAAGGTATGGAATTTGATAGATTGTTGATCGAGAGGATTTGATGGGTGTGATTGGTTGTTTAAGGGTTTTTCTTCATATGATGGAGTTTGATCATGTGATAGGTGTGGTGTTGCCGATTTAACGGTGGGTTTATGGGTATTTGAGTTAATATTTCATTTCCTAAGGTTTTTACATGATCTAGAAAGGGTGGTGAGGCCTATTTGGCATTAGGTATTACAAAAAGTGGATTGGAGAGGGAATTGAGCAAACAAATCGAGTACTCACAGTAGTTATACCCTCTTTCATCACTTGAAAGGGTAAGATAGATAATAGGAAAGACGTCAATAGAATTACTTCTTGATTTAACCCATTAACCATCATGAAAGAGGTCCTTAGGCATGTGCCTTGATTGCAGACATGGGCATGGGGGATTTTATATCGAATTTTTAATCTTCTCTCGTGTGCAACATTATCCTGCTATGCTGTTTTGCTGAAATACTTTGTCGGAAATAGCCCTTACCTTATGCAATTTATATCACTATTGTATTCATGCTAAAATATTTTATTTTTATAAGATTTTTTGAATACCAATTTTGAGGTTTTTTCTACATTGCATATACAAACTCTGAATCTTTTTCTATGAATTCCGTTAGTTTAGTCTCTTTTTCCTTCATTACTTGTTTTTCGTGTTCTATTAGATAATTATCCTATATTTTAGTTGTTTAACTTATTGTTTTAAATTATTGACTTTGACTTTTAGATATTCAATTTTTGTTGCTCTAGGTTTAACCATTTTTATTCTTTCCATAATGGTACGTTTGGTTACTAAGAAATTGAAAAGGAAAACATCTTGGAAGAATAATCGATTTTTTCAGTGTTTGTTCTAAAATAAATGGTGGGATTAGAAGAGGAAGAGGTGGGACACAATATCCCATAACTGGGCATGCAGGGCCACACCAAATTACCAAAATAGTGAGACCTCGCTAAGAAAACGAGGGCAGTTCGAAGTAATATATTGTCGAGATTGTTAGAGAACACCCCAGAGATCTCCGTTTTTTCCTACACGTCGTCTAACGATCATCTCTCAAACGACATCTTCAGCAAATTCTTGCAAAGGTAAGCACAAATCTAGCATTTTTCCGTTTTTGTACCATTTTGATATTCATTCATCGATTTCTTCATCCTTCAAATCCCATTGCCATCTCCCTCGATCCTTGGTCATCCAGACTCCAGACCATTTTTCCGTTGCTGAAAAGTGGTTGATCTAATGTTCAATGTATCATTGGTCTAGATTGATTGCCATTTGTGTCCTGTTTAACATTAGTGCTCCAAATTTGCCATTTTTCTTAGTATCAAATGTTAAACTTGTAGTAAATATGCTATTGTCCCTTTTTTCTACTTCTACTGATTTCCGCATACTAAACTTAGATTTCGTTGATTTCCAGATATACCGTATTCGAATATTGTATTGCTTTATTTTTTGTGATGTTTTTTTTTATTCGTTTCAAGTCATCTCAGACAAGGAAATTGGTGATTTTTAGCATGAGATAACACATCGTCGATAATATTGATCTTATAATATCTCTTTGATTATTCCTATATGTTGATCGATGGAAGTCTATTTTATGTTGTCGTTGTTTGTTTTGTTTCAATCAACGTTTTAAAAAATGACCCGGAAACGGAGTTATTTCGGGCATTGGTTTTTGGGTTAATGGTCCGATCATTTGGTTCAAATAGATGGCCCGTTATAATAGCAAAATTAAAAAAATTATAAAAAATGGTCAAAACCGTTAAACGGATCGACAGTTTGACTGCCCGAATCAACAGTATTTTATCAGATTCCAGGTTTTGAATAAAATGAAATCAATTGCCTGAACAGTTCCCGGACCAAATGGTCTGACCGTCCGAATCAATGGTACTTCAAAAACATTGATTTCAATAGGACACTTGTTAAACACAAGGATTCATAAAAATTTAAGAACCATCAAAGGAGGGATTGAGAGGGTGACACATCTAGTAAAAATATAGAATTATGAAAAGCTCTTCTAAATTGTTAATTAGATTATTTTCAACCATGGACTTCTGTTTTAGCAATGTAGAAGATGATATGGCCATCTTAATTATCTATCAAATGAGAGATACTAGGGCTGTTCATAAGAATGCCCAATCCGACCAACCCGACCAATCCGAACCGACCCAATCCGAGTCGGCCGGGTTTTCATCAGCACCGATCGGTTTCTAGTTCGGTAGTTCCTAGTTTCCTACTTAACTAGTCTTCTACTAGAACTAGAACAACCCTATCTTCTAGTTATTATTTAACTAAATTGTATCTATCCTAATTTCTAGTCTTTTACACCAAATAGTCAACCCATTAGGCAATTACAATTAGAATTAGGTGTCCTTCTAGTTCTAGGCTTTCTATCATTTTTGTACAGGAGCAAAACCGAAACCGACCCAAACCGACTCAAACCAACCAGGTCGGTTTTGCCTATCAGTGGGTCGGTTTCAGTTTCCACCTCATGTAACCCGACCAGGTCGGGTCGGTTGGGAAAACCCCTGTAAACTGACCCAACCCGACCCGTGAACAACCCTAAGAGATACCTTGGGGTAGTTTTTTGGGCTTGTAAAATAAAAGTTATAGCTTTTTGTTATAATAAATTTTTCTGTTATTAATGATAAAAGAGAAAGAGAGAGAGAAAGAAACTTTGGATTGACAATATCGACTTCATGATTATGATTATGCAAGCTCTATCATATATTGGACCTTTTCCTAAACAAGGAGGCATACTACATATTTATTATTTAATTCAGCATTTGCCTCCACAAGCTAACACATTTTTTTTTTTATTTGAAAGCAAGGGTAAATTATTTGGTCCTCCCCTATGTCAAACCATATAATAACACAGAAGAGATTGTTGAATAGGGCAAGTATTAATTAACATCAATGTTGTAGCATTTTTTATCACAAACAATTAATTAGACCTGTTTATGGGTTGGGCCAGGCTTTTACTCTGTATTAACAGATTTTTCTAAGACCCGAGCCCGGATCTCATAAAAAGCCCGAAGCTCGGGCCTGGGCCTGAGCCCAAAATTTATCCCACGTTGTTACTACTGCTAAAGCGGCAGAGAGAGAGAGAGAGAGAGAGATTATAAAGAAAAAATAAAAAAATGGATATATTAAATTATAAATATTATATTATTTATATATTTTATATAATATATAAAATACATATTATGTATTTTATAAAATATATAATGCTGAGTCGGGTCAGGCCGGGCTCGGGCTGGACTTTTTTGACAAATCCCGAACCCGGCCCGTAACACAGTCGGGCTTACTGTGTTAGGCCCGAGATCAGGCCCGCAGGCCTAATTACATGACCAAGCCCGACCGGGGTGCGGGCCAGGCCATTGGGCTACCCGGCCTATGAACAGGTCTACATACAATGCACCTAGATCAAGGAAAGGTGCAACCACATAAAATCAGCCACACCTAGGAGCCTAACAAGCCTTAACACGGAAGTTGCACCTCGTACATAGATGTACCTTTTTATGTACAAATCTTCATATACTCATTAATGCATATTTACCAAGTTTCTAATGTCCTGTGCTTAAGTTTGTTGAATGAGTTCTTAAATGAATGAATTTGAACAGGTTTTCTTAACCAATTCCACCATGAGTGTGTGAACAAGTGTTTGTCTATTAGATGGATACATTAAGCATGTATTCATCTATTTGTTTGGCAGATGTATGAGTTGATGATTTGTTGGAAATGATTCATTGCTGGGTTCTTTAATGAATGAGTTTGAACAGGTTGTCTTAACCCATTCTACTAAGAGCATGTGATCTTGCATGGGATTCACCAGTTCCCATGCATAGATGAATGTATTGTTACTTGGATGGTTAAAATTAAACATGTTTTCTTAACCCATCATGATACGTTAGACAAATTCAATGAGGATGTTTTCAATTTTATGATTAACAGGTGTTATCATTTGTTGGTTGTAGCTCCTTCTATGAATGAATGAGTCCATGATTTATTGAATATATGGTTTATTACACGATTTAAACTGAATAGGTTTTTTTTTGTCTTCAAAGGCCATTGCCTTTGAGTATACTTCACATGGGCAGAGTGCAGTGTGCAGGTACACCGATTTAGTGGAACAATTTATTGCTGTACACCCACATATGAAGAAGCTATACACCAATTTCGCTTGTATTACAGTAGAGTTTCCATAGTACATAGTCTACATCCACCTAAACTCAAGGAGTGGTGTTGTTCCACACAGGAGAATGGTACAAACAATGAATAATTGGAAGAAAAATGATTCATTATTAGTTTCTTGCCATCAGCTTAATATCTATGGTGATATCTACGAATATCTTTTATTATATGAAACGAGGAATAATTTGTAATGCAATTAAATACCGCACACTAAACATGGAACATGTTAACTAACGTTTTGTCAAATGTGGTTGCCATGTGGCAATACATTTACGTGGATGGATTACGTACTAACTTGTGACTTGCAATATTTTATATGTGTCTCACACCAAATTATTGTTGTCACATGGCAAAATTGCACTTCCATGTCATTAAAGAATATGGAAAGGGATGTCAAGCTTGTGATAACAAGTTTCCAGTTAATTTTTCTTAGAAAACAAAACATAAGAAGATGAACTTTGATCGTAATGTTTTTCGGGAAACAAACATTGGATGCAAAATTGAGAAAAAAAATTCCTTTCTCATCTCACCCTTTTCCGGTAACTAGATAACTAGATGGACCATAAGTTCATTAAAGGAATAAAAGCTTTCTTCATTGTTGTCTGCATTTTTTTAGGTGCTTTAGATATTGAATAGCTCGTGTAATTGGGTGTTTCTTGTTAGTTTCAGGATTTTCAACACCATCTATCATGTTAAAGAACTTCTCTTCGAGTTTTAACATTTCAATCTTAAATCTTCTTCTAATGATTAAATGACCATTCTATTAGTAGAATATCCACGTGTGCATTAATCATTAGTCTGTTCACAACATTGGCTTTTTGTAGAAATCCCTTACTCTTTTTGTTACGGGGTCTTATGTTTCTTTATTTCAAATAAGTGTTTTTAGGCCCCGTTTGGTTTGCGGGAATAAGGATCTAGAATTGGAATCAGGATGGGTTATTCTGATTCCAACTGTTTGGTTGGGTAGAATTGGAATCTCAATTCATGCTGGAATGGCATTTCCCCATTTGAGGGAATAGCCATTCCCTGCCCCTCCCTTGGGAATGAAATCATATTCTTGCTTATTTTCATTTTCATTCCCATTCCTGTCTGAATCAAACAAACTATGGAAATGGACCATTCCGATTCCGGCTGCGAACTAAATGGACCCTTAGTCTTTCTATACTCTTTCTTTCTTTCTCTATTTATAAATTATAATTTCCTCTTTAGCTTTTTTGTTTGTACTCTTTCTTTTTGCTCATAGAGCAATAAGATGAATCTACCATTAGTTTATTAAACTCCTAACTACAATTTAACGTGCCTTGTAAATTGTAATTATTTTTTAGTGGTTTATAATCTTTAAACATTGTCAATGTTTTATCAATGAAGTTACATTATTTAAGGATCCGTTTGGTTTATAGTCAAAATTGAAATCGGAATCAAAATTGAAATCTTTTAGAATCGGAATTGAAGTCGGAATGGTCCATTTCCATAGTTTGTTTGGTTCATATAGGAATTAGAATAGAAATTGAAATCAGTATGAATGGGGTTTCATTCCCAAGGAAGGGGCAAATAATAGTCATTCCCTCAAATGGTGAAATACCATTCTAACAAGATTGATAATAGGATTCCGATTCCATCTAACCAAACAGTTGAAATCGGACTAGCCCATTCCAATTCCGATTCCAAACCCTTATTCCCACAAACCAAATGGGGCCTAAATGTTCCAGACTATTAGTGTTATTGATTATAATCTATATCTTCATGTTATCTATTCAAGTGTGCTTTTCTTATACATTTATATATTATTTGTCATTATTTCAATCCTATATTATTGATGTATGTTTCCTCCAATATATTAAAGCATAATCTTATTTTCCACAATGTCCCTTCGTATTTAATGTGTAATGCGATATAATACATATTTGCATCCATGTTTGATGATATGATGCATTATAATGATATTTTAAACTTTGGCTCTAAATTCCTTCTCTCCCCCCTCTTTCTCCCCATGCCTTTAGTAGATTTATAATCCCATATCCATCATCACTTATCTTTATATTATGGGTATACATCGAATTTGCGACAACACCCAATATGAATGTAATACTATTGAATTGATGTTGAGTATTATATTATTAAATATTACTCTCAGTCCCACATCACATTGAATTAGAATGAAATCCTTGCTACATATATAAAATTATGTATAAAACAAACCAAAGTTAGCATATGAGTTAGAATGAAGCTCGTGAGCTTGGATATCATATGCATGAATTCTTCCCACATCCCAATCGTCAATGGGGAGATGTTCGCAATACATAATGATAATGTCTTGTGGATAGAGATGTAGGAAAAGTTTACGAATAGGAGATTTGGAGTGGGAGTTCATACCTTATTTTTTTTATCATAGACCCAAAGTCAAGATAAGTTTGGCTTGGTTTGGTCCATGCAATAATTTTTTTTTTTTCACATCATACATCATATAATTTAAATTTTTATAAATAATTAAAATTTGGGCTTACACAAACCTAACCCCAGGCTTATTTTTTAGGTCCAATGTCTACATTAGGCTGGGCCTAAGCATGGGTTATGATCCTTGTCATATGTGCTAAGCTTGGCATAGGTCCGACGCAACCCATGATCAATCTTATCCAATTCCTACACCCTTTTTTTTAACACATCTCAACCTCTACAATCCATCAATCCAAAGCTAGAATGGAGAAAGCCTTTGCACTTACAAACTTGTAGAGGGTGTTTTCTGTTGCATCATCACCGTGAAGGGTTAGTATTGCCTCCCCACACGCCACACCAACTTTACAGCACGTTGCAGTTAGACATTAGGAATATCTTCCCATGAAAATAAATCGTCATATTTGTAGGGTTGCAAAATAAGTTGGAACTGATCCCATTTGAATCTATATTCGATGTAGTAGGAGCTGATTTTGAATACCCCATATGATCCTAACAAATTGAAACGCTTAAGTTATCAAATAAGATCTAACTTGATGCATTAGTTATGAAATATTATATACTATATGTTACAATATATCATTATATTATATAAATAACATACTTTGTTTTTTATATTATATAATCAATTCTTTTACTACAACCCAAACCAAATTGGATATAGATTCTTATCGAATTTGGATTGGTTGGATTTCTTATTGAATCGACTTAGATATACTCCTTATCAAATTCGATTCAATCCATTTGCAACCCTACCATCTTGACCTTCTGGTTCTAAGCCCCTATATGGGAGTGCTTATTTGATGAACTTATTTATTTTAATAAGCACTTATAAGTATTTGGTGATAAGGCACTTATTTCAAATAGGGATAATATAGATATTTTAAAAATGATGTGGCTGGCCAAGATGGGCCAGAAAGGAAATAAGCACTTATTGCTTAAAAATAAGTCCAACATTACAACTTATTAAACGAATATATTTGAAGGAATAAACACTTATTCACGCCAAACACACATAATTACTTATTGGTGAGGTTATGGGCTAAAATAAATTCTTATTTAAATAAGCACTTAAAATTAATCATTAAGTGCTAAACAAAGCCTAATGTTGTTTTAGATTGGTCTAAAGATAATAAATACCCATTTTTTAGCCAGAACCTGAAAAATAACAAAGAAAAAAATATTATATATAATATAATATATTATCAAATTGGGTTCGGGATTGACCCGGGTTTTTTAGATAGCCCGAACCCGATCAAAAAAGTCAAGCCTAATATATTAAGCCGGAGCAGCAGGCCTAATTCATGTCCGACCCGGCCCGTCGGGTTACCCGGTCATGAACACGTGCATTTGTGAGTTGTGACTAGTGAGCAGATCTGACAGAGAATTGAAATAGAGGTCAAGGGTGTTTTCGTACATTCATTATAAACTTTGATATATATTGATTCTTTGAGCGTAGGAAACCCTAGAGAGGAAAACTTGCCTCAGACAACCTTCGGTGAAGCTCGAGGGTCTAGCTACAGCCATGGAGACTGCTAGAACGGTGAAGGATGTTTCCCCTCATGAGTTCGTTAAGGCTTATGCGGCTCATCTGAAGCGATCGGGGAAGGTAACTTCATCGTTGTTCGACCTCTGTCTTTTTTTTTTCTTTTCCCAGTTATTTGATTATGTTCTATTATTCCCGCATTTCTGGATCCCCAAGTCCATTGATTTTAATTGTCTTGCGCTCAGTTAATCTATCATATGTGTGCATATATTTTGCTTACAGAGGGTGTTTTTATTGAAGTTTTCTTTTTTATAATTTGAATATACATATACATGTTGTTCTTGCAAGATTTTGGGGACTAGGGTTTGTAATCAACTATTTGCTATTGTTATTGTCTAGTTTTTGTTCTATTTGTTCTTCCGCATCCATCGAATACATGGTTTTGCATTCGTTGGAATGTAGATCTGTATGGCCTTAAATGCTTAGAGATTGGTCACTTTGTTTGGGATGATACTTCGCAACAATAGCTTATATGCTAGCACAACTACTAAACATGTTGATTGGTCATTATGCATCGAATTGATGCAAGAAGGTAGATTGGAGCATTCCATTTTAGAGGTTGTACGCGTAAAAATTGTTAGGCTTTATTTTTTCTTTATTAGAAGCCGTGGACGCGCTTTCATAGAGCTGAACATCAGGATTAGCCTAAAAACCAAATCTATAATGGTAGCTAAAGGCGGAGGTATTGAGATTTGGTGCACATCAATTAGCCTGTTACTCGCATTGAGAACTTGTGTTTGAAAGAAAGTTTCGGAGGAGCCCTAAATTTTTGTTTAGAAAGTTCACTCGTGTTTGAAAGAAAGTCACGTTGGAAAGGTTTAATCTTTGGTTGGGTGTTTGGCTTACTTAACCGAATGATGGATTACCATTCACAAGTTTTATAGGTTTGTTTCTTCTGCAGTTGAAAAATTGTGAAAATTCACGTGTAACTAAGCACTGATATATGCTTTTTTGGTTCCAAATTCATTACCGTATTTCTATCGTCACTTCTTTAGATTTGTTTTACATTTTTGTGGATTAGATGGAGCTTCCTCACTGGACTGATATTGTGAAGACCGCAACATTCAAGGAGCTTGCACCATATGACCCAGATTGGTACTACATCAGAGCCGGTAAGTGGCTGAGACATTGAGTGCTTGTTTTCTTGTATGCATCTGAACTTATTAATGCTATGTATGAGTGTGTATCATCAATGCTCATTTCACGGTGCAGCTTCCATGGCCCGGAAAATCTACTTAAGACAGGGCATTGGTGTTGGGGGTTTTAGAAAGATTTATGGTGGCAGTAAGAGGAATGGCAGTCGTCCTCCACACTTCTGCAAGAGCAGTGGTTCTATTGCCCGACACATTCTTCAGCAGTTGCAGAAGATGAATATTGTTGATATTGATCCCAAGGGGTAAATCTTTCATCCTTTTTGATCATTAGATTGTTGATTGATGGTAATGGCATTTTCTACAGTAAAATGCATGAATGTAATTCAACCTTTTATACTTAGTAAGCATTAGGTGGTTATTACGGGGAAAATAATAATGTAAGGGTGATTCTAGACTAGTCTTCTTTTGCAGCTTGGGAGATACTGACAAGGCAGTATCTATGCCAATTGACTGATCCCTAACTATTGTGATTTTGATGATGATTTATGTGATGCCAAACTTATTGTGGTTTAAATTTTAAATGCTGAAAATGCTATCTCACAAGTATAGTTTTGTCGCATTGGGCTTGGTAGTATTTGATAACATCATTGTTCATTTTCTTCTCCCTTACATTTTCATTTTTTCTTATAGTGGAAGGAGAATCACCTCAAGCGGGCAGAGGGACCTGGACCAAGTTGCTGGAAGAATAGTGGTTGCTCACTGAGTCATTACATATTCTGTTTTCTGAAGGTCCTGTAGGGCTTTCTTTTAATTTTGATGTAGCCAATAGTATTGTTAGGTGTTTTCCTTCTCTGCTGCTTAGTCATTAAAAGATGGAATTTGATTTACTTTAGTTATTCATTCTGAGTTTTCAAATGGCGACCCTTTTGTTATCTTGAGAATCTGTCATATTGGCGACACAACTTGAAAAACTTGCAATGCAAAAATGCTTTTATTTTTTCTAGAAATTCGATATATAGTTGTTTGCAATGTGCTTTCTTTTTATCATTTTAACATGTTGCGATCACCGAATGGGGTGGGCCGGTGGGGTTATTGGGGTAGATTAAGTGCATGATGGGATAAATGTATTTTCTTCCTATGCTCATGAGCTAAATTGATGAGTTCAAACGTTTCACATTTATGATTCGTTGTGTGGCTTCCATTTTTTGGTGAAGATTGAAGAAAAACATATATAAAAAAGTGACTTTAGTTTGGCTGATAAGGGAATTCAAAAGAGAAAAAAAGTAGGGTTAAGAGAGGAACCTTGTGAACAAACTTGAAACGAGAAGTTATATAATGATAAAATCTTTCCAATACAATAGAAGCTGAAAATTTTCTTTTATTTCCAATTGACGTACAAGTAGTGGGTTAGTTAGCCGCTAATCTTGTTGCTAATACTGAAAATACCGTTATTACTGCATGTTATTCAAATCAAGGAAAATAAGAAATTTTGTTTTCTGCCCTTAGTAATTTTTAAAGGGTTGAAAAATGGACTCCGGATCTCCTGCCCACGAGAACTCTGGGATTGGGAACATCTTCCCTTGCATAATACTATGCAGAGGATGAGATGTTCTCCATGTGTGGTTGCGATAAACGTGGGCAGAGTTCGTGGGCAGGAGATCCAGACTTTAAAAAACGGAAATGTTAAAAGGCTTTTAAAATAATTGTTAAATGTTGTGCCCAATTTGTTGTTATTAATTTAGGGCTGATAATGGGTTGGTTCTTTGATTTTGCTCCTGGTTTGTGATTTTTTAGTTTTCTTGTAAAAGTATAAGGTTCAAAATATTGATACGGTTGATATGCTAGCGTATTGGGCAGTATTTGTAGATATTTTTAGTTTCTTTTAGTTTTTTTTTTGTCAAATCTGGTTCAGAGGGGCCGGTTTAATGTCTTTTCACCCCTGAATCGGTCAAAACCCTGATACACCCTTAGTGTTAGGAAACTCTTGATTGTTATGTATGGGCAGGTACATATCCATACTTTGAACCTTGGTACTAAGTAATATAATTTTGCTAAAAAATTGATTTATTAACATATAAAAATGTTGCTATTTTATCATCATTTTTATGAAGATTATATTATGAAAAATGAAAATTTAAGTGTGTATATTATATATAATTTAACTTTGTGGGTTCAATAATATTTGTATTGATTAAATATTAATAAATAAAAAAATAATAAAAAGAAGTTAGTATATAAATAAACAAAATGAATATTTTAGTTTAATAATATCTATTTTATAATTATAATTTCAGAAAATTAAGAATAGAAAAAAATATTATATAACACAATGGAATGCACATCTGCACCCTGGAATTGGGAACAAAATGAATATTTGATCTCGGTTCTCTGCCACGTCAAGTCAGAGATCCTTCACTAGAGGGAGGAAATTATATTTACCGCTTACTTTTACATTGAAAAAGTGCAAAGAAATGAGAAAAACGAATGATCTTCAATGACCAATGAGTAAGGGGGAATAGGTATCTTCTTGTATGTTATTTCATTATATTTTTATGCCATCCTCCCTCTCTTCAAATGCTTCCTTTATCAGTATTCATGAGTGCAGATGTGGAGCTTCGGATCTCTTGGGATGGTTGGCTGTTTCGTTGACCTTCAACAAAACCATCAAAAACAAAAAATTAATGCACATTCCTTTGGCTAAGTGAAAATCATATATGGCATTTCCACACACACACAAAAAAACAAAAAAAATCTAAAACTGTGTTTTATTTGAGGGAAAAGGTAAAAAATCATATACAAGAGCCTTTCTCTTCTTTTTATGCCGAGCTCTCGGAATAAACACCCTTCCTCACTGTTTTATCTCTTCTTCTACTAACTGCATATCACCCAACATTGAAATATTGAATAACATAAAAGTGCATTTATAGCACAAGAGTTCTGTGTATCACACAAACCTTTTGTTGCTTTTCTTCTATAGTGTTCAATTAAGTCTAACTTTTTTAGGCCTTTGAGCTAGTTAATTGTGGACTTGATTTAATAGACACAACATAAATAAGCACGTTAAATGAGCACTTGATAATTATTTTGACAACTGTCAAAAGTGAGTTTTAATCTTTTCCAAGGATAAAGTAAGGGTATTTTCAGGGTCAGGTGTCAAATTGTTTTTCAAATGCAAATAAAATATACTTACAATGTTGTGCCTACCTGATCGGAACTGAATTAATTGGAAAAGGGTGTTCATCTTTACAATCTGAACTGAGCTATGTATGCAATATATTAAAGCCAGATTGGTTGTGTCAGTGTTTTATTGGGGTATTTGCTTTTTGGTTGTCTGTGCTTTATTTGGGTAGTCATAAGAAAATTCTATAACCATGCTAAACGGCATATGCCATTTTGTATCTTCATATTAGAAATTTACATGATGATTGAATTCAGCACGCCTAATTGCCCTCGAATCATAGTTTTAAAAGGGAGTGAGGTGAGGTGAGGTGGGGCCAAAAATATATGGTTAAATAGAGTGTGCCCTTTACTTATTAAAAAGTGCACCCCTAAAATATATGATTAAATTATAACAATATATTAATTTTAAAACAAAAAATGTACATAAATATAAAAATTTCTATAAAATAAACAATATTTACCTTAATACATAAAATATTGCAAATAATTTTAGTATGTATGCATATGTTAATTAACTAGGGCTCATATTAAAAATAATTTTATATGTAATAAAAAAAAATATGTAAGTTTGATATAAAACCAAACAAAATGTGTGTCTACATACATACTTTTATATATATATATATATATGCTTGGATTTTGAGGCCCATAGGTTGGTATGACATGACACGACACAAAGCCGACTCACTAAGAATATAGCTGTTGGGACCCCCCCCCCCAATTACTAGTTTTTTATTTTGATGCATTTTTACATAAATGCCCCTCTAACTATAAATAACTATTGTGGGGGTGACTTTAGGGGAGGAAAATTTTCAATAATGCCCTTTAATAGCTACTTTGAGCATTTTTAAAAAGTGATAATTAACTTTATAAAAAACCAAAATACCCCTTCTAATAACCATAAAACAACTAGTTTTTAAGGGCATTTTGGTCAATTGAATTAATTCTAACTCCTATAAACACCCTTACCCTCCCTCATTAGATTCTCATACTCTCTTAATCTCTTTGTCCCTAATCATTAATTTTCAACTTTATTTAAGTTTTAACAAGAAGAATGCTTGTTCACATATTTCAAGCCAGCAATATTAGGATGCTAATAAGTTTCATTTGTTGAAATCAATTTGGTATCTCGGGCTGACGAACCAGGTAAGTTGCAATTGATTTTCATTTTTAGGATTTGATTACAATTAAAAAAAGGCTGGTTCCTCTCAAAATCCCTTAAAGTTTTCCAACATGTTTGGCTTTGAGGATATATGGTCATAGTATGACAATACCGATATGGGTACTAGTGCTTCTATGGATGATGCTACTTTTGAAGTCACCCATAGGTTGCTATTATGAAAAGAAAAAGTCTAGCCAAGTCTAAGAATTGTTTAGTATAAAAGCTCTTAAGGGGGAAGGGAAAAAAAGATTTGTTTGCATAAGATGTAAGAGTGATTTTATTTATGACATCAAGGGTGGGCAATAGCCATTTGGCTACACATATGACTACTTATCTAAGAAATAAAAAATAATCAAAATCAAACACAAATCAGAACACTAGGTATGCTCATAAAAAACCAAAAAAATAAAACCAAATTGAGAAAATCGAACCAAAAAATTGTGAATCAACAATAAATAGAATTGACTGGTATATATATAATGTATACCATGTATTATCTATATATTATATATAAATATATGCATTATATAATGTCTATTTATGATATATAGTATAAATATAAAAATCTGAAAATTGAAATTGGCCAATTGGTGGTACCAGTTTGGAGAATTGCAAAGACTGGTGGTATTAGTTCATTTTGAAGACAGCTCACAATTTGGTTAATTGAATTGTAAGAACCCCCACTTAACACTTTTTTTTAAAGCAAAACATCATATTTTATTCAATTATGAAACTTGTATGAATACAAAATAGTGGCCACAGTATCAAGCAAGAAAACACAGGAACATTGTATAAAACAAAGAAGTGGTAAAGGAGAAAATGAAGAAACTTCTGCAACAAACAAATGGTGAGGTAGAATCACAAACTGAAGAGATAAATGAGCGCATCTCTAACCATCGAAGAGAGGGATAAAGACAGTTGTGATTCATTATAACTTTAATCATTTGTAATCATAACCGCCAGAACTTTAACTACTAAATTGGAACTTTGATAGGCTAGAACCATAACCGTCGGAACTGTAATCACCGAAACTTGAATCAATTGGAAGTTTAACAACCCAGAAAATGTAACCGTCAAAACTGTTATCACCAGAAGTGGAACCAATTGGATCTTTAACCACCCAGAATTGAAATTGCCATAACTGTTATCGCTAGAAGTGGAACCAACTAGAACTTTAACCACCTGGAACTGGAATGTTAACCACCTAGAATTTTAATCGTCGGAATTGGATCCACCCAGAACTTTAACCATTTGGAATTATAAGTGCCGGTGGAATAAAAAAGGGAATAGTTATTGGCGGTGAAAATCAAAATAGCGATTAAGGCCACTGCCCAACACTCCGCCTCCTATACAAAAATCCCTGTGAAAAAGAACAAAAGAAAAAAAAACAATAAAAAAGAAAAAAAAGGAGAAGAAACAAAAGAGAGTTGATGATTAGGCCGAGTTAATCAAGAAGAAGAGAGAGAAGTAAGGGAAAGGGAGAAGGGAAGAAGAAAATGAAAAAGAAAGGAAGAGAGAGGGAAGAAGAACCCCAAAACAACCCCGAAATGGAAACTCTTTCAAAGAAGAAAGAGAGGAAACCTCTAGAACCGTTAGAGATGGAGACTTCCAAGAAGAGAGAGACTCTTGTCGGGAATGGAAGAGAGACTCTCCCGAGAAAAAAACTTGCTTAACACACTCTTTTCGGCATAAACTAGAGTAGATTGTGTGATAAAGAAACTTGCTTAATTTCCGATGTAAAAATAAACTAGAAATAGTTCATGAAAATAAACTATTCTGGTCCATTCGTTGTCCATGGCAGGCCTTGTGCTATCCTCTAACGTCTTTTACACTTTCTTGAGGAATTCTTCCTTTTTAATTCTAATTTTAAGGTGGCTAACTCTCTACCTGGAATAAAGTAAAAACAGTTTTAAAAAACTAATTACTTTTAATTTGTACACCAATGATAAAATGATTATAAATATAAAATATTAACTTTATTGTTTATAAGTTTTATATAATTGTATATAATCTTTATACATACAATTAAATAATAGCAATTTTTAATCAGATCCGGTGGGGCTAAATCTACATACGGAATTTAACATCTAAATTCGAAATAATCGGATTCTATCTCCAATCGGATATTGAATTTTGAGAGTGCATTGACAGCCCTAATGAACTAATGTAGGTCGAGTAAAGTAATTTTTATTTTGTTTTCTTTGATAAACCATTAGTTTTCACTTGTCTTTTTTTTCTTTTTTTTTTGGTGCCCGATGGTTGGGTTGTTGTTTGTCGAGTATAACTAAACATCGATTGGATCGGGCGGATTAGGGTTGTTGAGTATGTCCAACCCAAGATGAATCCGTGGTGCGTCATGGGTCCACTGGTTTCTCCATCCCTCGATGCTCGGATTCTCCTACTGCCCTACATAAGGCGTGAAGAGCGATCTGTCGGTCGTCGATAATCAGTCGACAGACGACAGTTGACCCCCCTATTCCTCTTCAGCCCTTTACAGTCATCATACGAGGACAGTGCTGTCAAGCACGTGTCTTTCTGCTTGGGTCGCCATTAAAGCTCCAACGTGTGGAAGATTTTATGAGCAATTACGGTCTCCTCTTTCCTAGACGACTCGTCCAGCTTCCAGCACAGACCCTAGAAACGAGGGAAAAAAGTAAGAAAGAAGGATGGCATGAAACTTGAACTTCAACTTTTTTTTTTTTAATTTAAATTGAACAAATAAACTGTTTTAGAACAGTGAAACAAAAGATGGGCTTGCTTCGATTCTCGTTAATTTCTCTGTTAACATCAATAGGAGGACCTTCTAATCGACTTGATCTCTGCTTTCTAACCTCCTAAAATCCACAGAAACGGGTATGTAGTTCTGGTGATCTTCCCCCTTTGCTCGGCTTGTCATTTTCTCCGTCAACTTGTGTTTGTTCTTCCCGGTTTTGCTTTCGTGGGATCACTTTGTTTACAGTTTGAATCCGTGATGCCCCCCTCTCTTCTGGGTTTTACTTATTTATCACGCGTTGTTGGTTTTGATTGTGTTCTGAGTTTTCACTTGACTGTGGATTTCTTAGGAAATCCCTGCTGCCTAACGGGTTTTGGGTAATTGTGTCGGTCTGGATTGAAGAGATCACTTGCTATTTTATGCTTTAGAAATATAGCTTAGGTTTGTTCTTTTGTATTCGAAGTGATCTCTCTCTCTCTCTCTTGTAATTGAGTGATTAAACATTATGATTTGAGTATGTTTAAGTTTGAAATTTAACTATAATTTCGTTTTCAAACTGAAACTCAGTTTGTACATAATATTAAATGGTCCTAAAGAGCGATACAGTAGCAGAAAGAATGTTGCGGTGGTGGCAATAATATGAGTATTAGAGGGGATGCTTTCCTAAATCCTGTTTATCAAATTGATTAGTTGATTCCAACAATGGGCAAAAGGGTTATCGTTACAAGAAGGGTAATGGAGGAAGTAGTTGGATAGCTTCTGCAAGTGTGATGGATATCTTCTCTGAGTGGATATGAAATGGTATTGGTTTTTCATATAGAGGCCACCCTTTGGTTTTGCAGGTATTTCCAAGTTTTCATTGGCCCTTAAATCTCTTTTTCAGGATGGAGGAGATTATGCTTATAAATGAGGAGATTAAAGATTTAAAGGGTATATTCAATGCATATATAGTTAAGATGCAACTATTTGCTCGGTAAAAAAAGCAGGTCGTAACTTATTCTTGAAAAACAGGGTTGTAATGGTTATGCGAATTTAGACACTTTGAACACTGCTTTGAGGATGGTTCAACTGTATTTTCAAGAATTTCTGTTGGTTCATATGCAAATAATTCACTTTGATTGAAGGGTGCTCACATGCATTGTTATACTTGCAATATAGACCACTATTATTTAGAAAGTTAGCTGTCTCTTTCTTTATAAGGTTTTAATTGTTGGTTTCTGAATTAAACTTTTTGATACTAAAGAATTATAGGCTGTTAAGATATTACAAGATATCTGTTGAAGAATGGATGACTTTGAAGGAAGTCTTGGGATGTTACTTCCAAAGTGGGGAAACAACGAGTCATCTGCAATGGAGGAATCTCACTTCATTGTTGCTTGGTTTATTGCTGCCTTAGTTGGAATATTGACTATTGCCTACACTGTCTTCCAGTGGAGGAGAAGTATTAGTTTAAGCTGGATGAAGGCCATAGCAAGGTCAAAGAAAAACCCTAAGGCAAAGCACAAGGTTCCTCAAGTTACACACACCTGGAACTTGGAGTCTGTATCTCGTGGGAAAAACCTAAACTGTTGTGTATGTTTGAAGTCTGTTTCTCCATCCCAACCTCTTGGTCCAATGATGGCTTCAGACAATTTCTTTAACAATTGTGCAATCTGTGGTGCAGCAGCACATCTGAACTGCTCATCAAAGGCCCATAAAGATTGTAAATGTATATCTATGTTTGGATGTGAACATGTTATGCACCAGTGGGCTCTTAGGTGGACAGAAAACACAGATCAACCTGATGAAACTTCTTGTTGTAGTTATTGTGAAGAACCTTGTAGTGGGTCTTTCCTTGGGGGATCTCCGATTTGGTGTTGCATGTGGTGTCAGCGGCTAGTACATGTTGAATGTCACACAAATATGTTCAATGAAATAGGTGATATTTGTGATTTGGGCCCATTTAGAAGATTGATCTTATCACCACTCTTTGTCAAGGAACTAAGTTGGACTGCCTCTAACGGATTTTTAAGCTCAATAACACACGGAGCCAATGAGCTTGCATCTTCTGTTCGTGGATGTATCAGGGGTCAAAGTAAAAAGTACAAGCATGGAACTGAAGCTTCTGATGACTCAAGCAGCAGCTGTAGTACTTGTGACTTATCGACTAATAGCAGTGCAGATGCTCATCAAACATCAGAGGGTCTTCATGGGACAAATGGAAACTGCAATGGCAACATGGATACAGGTGACCAGGGACAAAGTGGTGAAGTCAATGATAAGATGGAGTGGAAGCCAAATCACAAAAGGAGTAAGTCACCCGGTTGGAGTGATGAATCTCAGATATTAGGGGTAAAACAGAAATTTGAATTGATTGATCTACCTTCAGATGCAAGACCCCTGCTAGTATTCATCAACAAGAAGAGTGGGGCCCAGCGAGGGGGCTCACTTAAGCAACGTCTGAGCATTCTTTTGAATCCTGTTCAGGTTAGTATAAATAACTAACTCGGCACTGATTGCTTTTCTTTTTATAATTTTCCCTTTTTCCTTTTATCATTTTTTTGCACCATGAAGTGCATTTTTTTGAGCTCTCTATTGTGTAACCTCATACTTTGTTTCACACTTTTGAGCTCTCTATTATGTCCTTTATAAGGTCATTAGATAGGTTTTTTCATGTCCTAGATTACACTACAAAAAAATTGATTGAGAAATGGTTACAGTGGGTCTGACATGTGACAGCATAATATAGTACACGTTGTGCAGCATCTGATGTTGTGGTGCATTACCATTCTTTGACTTGGCTACGGTGGGCCACTTTTTATTGGATTTTCATGATCTGATCTATTCCTTATTCGGTTATTCCTCTTAGGTTTTTGAGTTGAGCTCAAAACAGGGACCAGAGGTAGGTCTTTGTTTATTCAGAAGGGTGCCCCACTTCAGAATTCTTGTCTGTGGGGGAGATGGTACGGTTGGTTGGGTTCTGGATGCCATTGACAAACAACATTTTGTTTCTCCACCTCCACTTGCCATTCTTCCAGCTGGTACAGGGAATGATCTAGCAAGGGTTTTGTCTTGGGGAGGTGGTCTGGGCTCGGTAGAGAGACAAGGAGGCCTCTGCACAGTGTTACGCCACATAGAACATGCTGCAGTTACCATTCTTGATCGGTGGAAGATAGCGATGGGAGATCAACAGGGAAAGCAACTCCAACCCCCAAAATATATGAACAATTATCTAGGTATGTTCATTTGAATCATTTCTTATCTACATGAAATATGCACAAGTTTTCTTCATATAGAGATAAGAATGCCAACCAAAGATATAGCAATGTTGTTGACTGGTTTTGCACATGCATGGGTTGAGATTTACCAACATATTCTAGATCTAACCCAATCAATAATCTGCTCAATTAGATGGAGTATCCTTTTAATACTAAGATACAGGTTGCCTTCTCCCCTGCTTGTGCACACATACCTTGCTTTAGCTTCCTAATTGATTGCTAAAGTTCGTACAAAAAAAGTAAACTATTCAAGAAGTTCCAAAGATAATGTGGTTTTGCCACAAAAAATCTTTTATTTTTATGATTTTCTTCCCTTCGACAGTGACAAGCATTGCTAAAGATAAAGCAAAAAGGGTATACAGGATACATACATGGAGGGAGGGCATCCAAAAGAACAATAACAAGAAACGCCTTCCTGCTTTCATCAGAAAAAAATACCATTACCTAATGCTGATCCACATGCTACCCAGGATCTTGGGAAGGGCGAACTAGATACAGACCTAACCTCTGGCATTTTAGCATGACTTGGCTCCCTGCAGGTCAAACTTGTGTTCTCATGCTTTCCAGCCCAGATTTTACCACCACATCAAGCAATAGTCCCTACAGCTCTACCTGCCTTTATTGAAAACCATATAGGCTTACAGATTGATACCCTTGACTAGAAACACCCAACACACACACACACACAATAAAAAAAAGGTTTCTCACACAATATTTACATCCCAGAGGTTCTACCAAAATAGAAGATGCAGTGTAGCTAAAGGCTTTAAGTGTCGCCTATAGGTGTAGGTGTTTGGAGGCCAGAGGCCCATTACCTAGGTGCTAACTAGGTGTTTAGCATAGATGCTAAAATATCTGATAACTTGTGCCCTTTAATGTCTCTATCTACCACCTTCACAACCTCATTTTCTTTATCTATCTGAACCACTTCGTCTGATGGACATGCATCATCCATCTCTTCTTTATCTGTGACTGTATCCCTCTCTGGTTCTGAGCATTCTTCTGGAATAACCCATTGCTAACTGCACAAGAGCTTTATTCTGAAGTTTTTGTTCTACTTAACTTTACTCTCAATATAAGACCTATGCTACTACTTCAAAGAACACAAAACAGTGTTTCCATACATATTTGAGATCATATGCCCTTTGCTAAGAATGTCTATTTCCTTCAAACATTCCTGTTAGTCCCAGAACTTCCTCTCATTGTGCATTTGAGTTATCAACCAAAAACTTCAGTTCACCATTCCGTTCATTGCATGGGCCTGCCCCAAAGAGCACACTCTTAGGCTGGTAAAACTCTAGAGATACGCACTGACTGGCTACTTTTGGATTTCTTCAACTGTTTACTGATGTAGGAGATAAAGAGTCAGAATTGGTATTTTCTGAAATTTTGGATAGTTGGGGTATTTTTATTATTTTATAATTTTCTGTGGGGTTCAATGAAAGGGTCTGATTTGTATAGTTATAGTTTGTTTATGTTTAAAGTTTCAGAGTCATTGAATAACTAGTTTAAGAGTTATTAAGTCTTCTTTGAATTGAAATGGGATAGTATGCTTCTATTTTTGATGTTATCCATAAAGAAAGTAGACTTCTGTTTTTGACTCATACTAGGATTCTTATGAGTCCAACAGTTTGAGTCCTAGGATTCTTATTGATGTTTAGAGAACTGGACTGGGCATAGAACCGGAAAAGGGAGAGGTTCGCGGGTCATAGGGTCAACTGCAGTCAAATCAGAGGTTGAACCGTGATGATGTGGCATATACATATATATTTTACAGGTCATATAAATAATACATATAATATATTTCACAAATATTATTATATTTTAAATGGCTTGTTTTTAAGTTTTTAAAACAAATGACCAGGGTTCAAGTCTGTTAACTCGTATTTTCTTTAAAATACACATGTATTAAAGCAATAAATACATTAAAGAGGCACAAATAAATGCAAACAAAGAGATGGACTAATGGTAACAAAACGATACACATAAATAAGAGGTTTTGGGTTCATCTTGTCATCAATATTTTGAAGTTTCTATTCTGGGTGGTTTCATAAAACTGGGACCGATTTACTGGTTAAACTGTCCGGTCAGCTGGTTTTGGCCGGTTTTTCATGAACTACAGTTTTCAGTGTATGACTGAACAGGCTAGAGGTCTGGGACACAGTTTAACTGGTCTGACTGGCCGATCGGGTCCAATTTTCTAAACAATGATTCTTTTGAGTCTAGAGTTTATAAAGATGTATGGACGTTTTACACAAAGATAAATGGAGTATATTGAGTTTTTTTGAGCCTAATTATGGTGAGTGATTCCCATACCCTAGAGTGATTCCTGGTATTCTCTCTCTTTTTTCTTTCTTATTCCTTCAAGAAGTCACTGCAGTCATCAACACTCATTTTTTTTTATCAAAGGACTGGAATTGAACTGGTCCTACATCATTTACCCATGTTACCACTATTTTCCTTCATAACATGTAATATCTTTCAGCTGACAGAATCAGCTCCATTATTACACTGCAATGCCCCGTATGTATGACTAAATATCCACTCCTAGCTGTCCAGTTGTAACTTCAAAATGTTCTCTTCTATAATCTTCAAAACAAAAGTTTTCATCTATTTTTTCTTTTTAGTTGAATGGTTGAACCATAATCTATTTCTGGTACATCCAATTTGCTACCTGCTACCCTGACTACAGCTTGATGATTATGTGTCTCAAATCTCTGATCCCCCTGTACCTCAAAAAATCCCCTTGTATGATTGGAGTTGGCAATTCCTAAACTACCTTTTATTTGGTCCATGCTTACTTTAACAAACTCCTGGCTTGTTGGTTCTTAACATAACCCCACCCCATCAAAACCGATCATTTCTCAAGGAACTTTGTCCACTGATAGATTCCAGTAAACTAAGGAATTTTTTCATCATATAAAGCTTGGTTTGAAGTACTTAATGAAGGTAACTTATGTTCGTACATTTGCATATTTTATCTTCTCTATAGTTATTTACATTAAAACAGATATTCTTAATGCATTTATTTGATTTATAGTTATTTAAGTATAATGAATATTCTTAATATTTATTCGAATTATTGTAGTTCTAAATCAACAGACCGAGATGGCCTTCAATATGTTCTTAATGTATTTACATTTGTTACCTTTTCATGTCATTTTTATCCTCTTTTCCCCATGTTTTGTCCATTTCACACTACCCAATAGAATACAATGGTAGCGACAGGGTTGAGCCATTCAATGAAGTGGGTTCTGGCATCAGAAATATGATTGGTGATAGCTGTTGTGTTTGTTTACTTCCTGGTTGTATAGATCTCTCATGCTGTAAAAAGATTATTTATTTTAGTTACTTTTTCCAGGAATTGGTTGTGATGCAAAGGTTGCCTTGGATATCCATAATTTACGGGAAGAGAACCCAGAAAAATTCTATAATCAGGTATTATATAACATCTACTAGTTTATGTATCTTGAGCTTCTTTTTGCTATAGCTTCTAGAGATAGAAGGGGCACTTAAGAAGACTCCACACATTGAAAAGTCCATACAATGTAAAGTCTTGTATTTCTAAAAGCTTGTGATTTTTCTTTTCTTTTCATCTCTCTCTCTCTCTCTCTACTTTGGCTTCATGGGGCTACACAACAGGGGGTAGCCCATTCCCCATGCTCCTACAAGCTTGTGATTCATTGGAATGCTTTCATGTGAAGCTGACAACTTTGCTAAAGTTGGTTTCTCTTGAAGGCTGGAGGACATTGGTGTTTTGGATCCCAAATCAGGAAACAACAGCTTTATATTTTCAAACCGAACTGCTTCTTCAGTTGCATTATCAGGACTGGACAGTGTAGTAGATAGTTTTGCCAGGTTGGAGTAAACAATAGAGAACAATAGAGAACAATATAGAACTAGAATCAATGCTGGGGCTGGGGGACATTTGTAATTTGTTATATACTTGGACTATATAATTCTGTCAGCATCTTTTTACCAAAATAAATCTTGATTTCATGATTATTGATCACCCATCATGTGTAGAGTTTACTAGTATGCTCATAGGCACAGCTTCAAACATATTTTAGTAGTTATTCTGGCCTTTTTTTGATATTGTAGTTATTCTGGCATTGAATGCATGATTTCATGGTTATATAGAAAATCAACCAAGCTAGAAGTGCCACTCCTATTTTTCTTGTTTCGATTTTGGAGTATAATTTGGACATTATCATGGTATTGTCTAATAATCCAAATAGTTCTCCATTCAGTTGCACCTTTCTGGTTGCATCAAAAGTGATGCCCTATCTACCATCATCCAATGGAAGTCTCCTAGCTAGCCTTGTTGGCTGACTCTTTGCCTATCTTAGATGCATATGTTATTTTCCTCTAAAGTTCATCTACGACACCCTTCATTTATCTGTCCATTTTGATTTAATCCAGATGCTTAGTTGTCTATAAACTGCCTATTTTTAAGTTCTAATATGATCAGAATTTTGGATTATTTGATCTGTCATTTTCTAGGTAAAATTTTGTTAAATGCTTAGTGTTTACATTGTTTTTGTTTATTATGTCACAATTAACCATGTATCGAGGGAATTATTTTGATTTTACGGACAAGTCTTTCTTTCAGCTCTATTGGTTTGGGAAGTAGTTACTTCTTTGTCAAGGAATGTGGCTAAACAAGATATCTAACATATTATGAAACTATTTCTTCTCGTTTTTTCTTCCAGAAAGGTCATAAAAAAGCAAGTTCTATTATTAGATTTATTTATTTATATTTTATATTGGATACTAGGTTTATTTTTCTTTTTAACTTCATAACCTGAAGTGGCCCTTTTGAAGTATAATGGTAATATAACTTAAGGAAGACCTTAACATTTCGAAATCGAGGTCATCTCAATCTTGGTGAGTCATAGTCTGAATCATTTTGTAGAATGATCTGTGTTGACTTAGGGACTTTCCCTGTTGAGTGGACTGCTCATCAAACCCATTATAATCTAGCTGCAAATATTGTTTGTTTCCATGTTGTTTTACTCTGGTTTAGTTTGCTTCAAACTTCTTAGTGATTTATTGCTGAAAATAGTGGCAATTTACCTGCAGTTCATGAATAAGGTACTTTACGCAAGAGAAGGTGCAAAGAGTATCATGGATAGGACATTTGAAGACCTCCCATGGCAAGTTCGAGTGGAGGTTGATGGGGTTGAGGTTGAGGTCCCTGAGGTGGGTGGGTGAGGGTCTCCAGCACCATTATTTGTTCTAAACAATATTATATGTGCAAGGATATATGGAATTTACTAAGGGCTATCCATAAAATATAATTACCATTAATGAACTTAGACCATTCTTTTTTTTAATGTCTATTTCACTACTAAGAAAAGGATTGTATCCGTAAAAGCAATATACAAACCATGTAAATGCCTCTACTTTCCTACTAATGCAGGATGCTGAAGGTGTGCTTGTAGCTAATATTGGAAGTTACATGGGGGGTGTAGATTTGTGGCAAAATGAGGATGATACTTATGAGAACTTTGATCCCCAGTCTATGCATGACAAGATGCTGGAGGTTGTCAGTATTTCTGGAACATGGCACCTTGGAAAGCTTCAGGTAAGGTAGAGCATGTATATAAGGTATAATATGATAACTTTGAATTGATTCACATCTATCTACCATATGAGATTGATATTCTATTTAACTTGTGTGTATTTCTTTTGGGTGTTGCTATTAAAAATATTTCTATATCAAATGGACTGTTTTTGTACTTTTACTTTTGGTCATTGGGGAGTCAGATCCTTGGTTGATGAGCAGAAAATCTTGCTGGAATTGATTTTATTGAACATAGTTGACTCTTTAATATATTCATGCTTAGTAAACTTGATTGTAGTAGCAAACCTGTCTTAGGTTGGACTCTAACCTGGAGCTTCATTGTTTTCAAAATTTAGGGGTTTCTTTACAAATTTAGGGTCCGTTTGGTTCGCAGTCAGAATCGAAATGCTTCGGAATCGGAATCGGAACCGGAATAGTTTATTCCCGTAGTCTGTTTGGTTCAGACAGGAATGGGAATGAAAATTGGAATCAGCAGGAATGGGATTTCATTCCCAAGGGAGGGGGAGGAAATGGCCATTCCCTCAAATGGGGGAATGCCATTCCACCAGGAATGGGAATGGGATTCCGATTCTGCCAACCACAGTTGGAATCGGAATAATCCATTCTGATCCTGATTCCAGACCCCTATTCCCACGAACCAAACAGGACCTTAGGTTTGAACATTTAAGGAGATGTTTATTGCAGTCTATGCAACCCAGGTGCACCGAGCATAGGAGTGGTGAGAGAGGATTGGGATAATATCTTATTCTTCTTCTGCCAGTTGAGTATGCTTCTTCTCTAAGAGCAGAATCAGCAGATCTTTTAATTCTTGCTCAAGGTTTATAATTGGCTTCCATGAATAGTTGACAGACCTGATTGTTAAAGGTGGCTACCAAGTGGTTATTCTATGCTGAGATCTGGGGAAGCAACACCTTGGATTTACAAGTTTCTGCTCAAAGAAGCAAGAACAAGATGCAGCAGCCTGAACTGCCTGCACATGCAGGTCCAAAGAGCTACCTATTGTTTGGCTGATTCTTTAGAAAAAAAGGGGTCATGCAGGAAAATCTGTTGTCAGAAATTCCGGTTCTAGGGAGTGAATCTTAAAGATCTTACTGTAAATATAAGTTGGTGAAGTCAACTTTTGGCTGTTTTGTATTTCTAACTTGCTATCCAAAATTTGGATATTAGGGAGATTGCCTTTTCCATACAATTTAACTTATCTGTTGATTATCACTGTTTTTTGGTAATGCGTGAAAATAGGTGGGGCTTTCCCGAGCTCGTAGACTTGCACAAGGGCAATTGATCAAGATCCAGCTCTGTGCTGCCTTGCCGGTTCAAGTAGATGGAGAACCCTGGTTTCAGCAGCCATGCATGTTATCCATATCACACCATGGCCAGGTTCTTTCTCTCTCTCTCTCTGCACCTACACACACACACACACCATTTCTATGGAAGGATAATAGGAGACTCAAAAGAGCCCTATATGCCCCTCACTATCTTCTATTTATGAAGCAAATTTCACTGCCAAGGCCCTTCCCCCATCCAAAATCAGTCTGTGATGTTCATTTTTAAATTGAAAACTGAAATATTTGATAGCTGATATCAATTGGGGAATGCTTTAAAAAAAGATAGATGTGAATTTAACATGGACTTGGATGGTGAGTCCAATCTTGAGGGTCAATATCTATTGGATGGATTGAGCCCATTATTGCTCCCATGACAGAAACAGAGGGGTTACCTGGCAATGGTGAGACCAAACCTTTACTAAAAAATATCTAAATGCTGTAAATACACAAACAACATATCGTTGTCCTGGTTTCTATTTTATCTATGTTGTGAGGATTATTTAATTGTTATTTTGTAGTTGCTGTTAGTAGGTTGTCCTCTTAAGATGCTGTCAGTTAGTTATTTTCTTTCTTTCTTATTAGTTTGTTTCTAGGGAGTGCCGCCAGGGGCATACATGTAATTTCCATTCTTTTTATATTAAGTTAATATAAATAATGAACTGGCAGCAGTCAGAATAAGGTTTTCGTTTTCTCTCAATCATATATTCCTCTTCTTTTCTTTCTCTCTCGTTTCTCTCTCTCCATGAATGATTACATGGTATCAGAGTAAGGTTCTGGGCTATAAAAGAATTTCGGTCTCTCCTATTTGAACCTGCTTCGTCCTCTTTTCCTTCTTTGATTTCTTGGACGTGGAAGACAGAGAAACCCTAGCAGACTACTTGCGGCTCTCCCTTTGGGTTCTTCCTTGGTCGTAATATCAAGGAAACCCTAGTTGAAGAAGGGCGATGCAGATAGAGACTCCCTTTCTTCTCTGTTCGATGCTGTGAAGTCAGTTTCTGGTTGGCACCTTCGTACAGGTGCTGGACAGGGTATGTGTTCTTGTTTTTTGTTTTTGGCCAATGGTGTGAAGGCCTTATTCCTTGGTTCTATACATTCGTTTGGATGCTGGATTGTTAGACTGTATGGGCTGTAGTCGGACTGATAGTATACTATTCTAACGTCTACCTTGGCTGGTGTTGGACTAATTACCGGGCTGGTTTAATGACTGAACCATTACAGAGTTGATTTCAACAGTTTTTTTGTTTTCTTTTCCACATCCCAGAAGTAAATTTCTTGAGGGTTGGTATTCTGTTTGTGGCTGTTGTGTAGTTGTGTGGGATTTGGACTGATTTCAGCAGTACTCTATGGCAAACTATGATTCAACTTCATCGGGGGTTACACCGACCCGTAGCACAGCTGGTATGGGAGGTGAAAACATGATGTTTCCCATGCTCATTACCCCTTTAAATGGTCTAAACTACATGGAGTGGGCTAAAAGTGTAAAACTTTATGTAATGGCAAGGGGAAAAGCTGGTTACATAAATGGAAGGGTGAAAGAACCCAAGAGTGAGACAGCTGAACATGATAGGTGGGACCAAGAAAACAGTATGGTGATGTCTTGGCTCCTTGCAGCCATGGAACCTGATGTGAAGAAGAACTTTATGTGGGCAGACACCGCTAGTGAGATCTGGGAACAGGTAAAAACTACCTATTCTAAGCAAAGGCATTATGCCAAGGTTTACCAGTTGCAAGCTGAATCCTCAACCTGTAAATAGGGAAATCGTAGTTTGTCTTCCTATTATTCAGCCCTTACTTCCATATGGAAAGAATTGGATTAGTATCAGGCTATAGAGTGGAAACATGATGACGATGCTAAGGCCTACAGGAAGCTGGTTTCTCAGCAGCGTGTGTTTGACTTCTTGTTGGGACTGAACCCTGCCTATGAACCCTTGAGAGTTTAGATCCTAGGAAGCAAAGAGTTGCCGTCGGTTCACGAGGTTTAGTCCCTTGTTCAATCGGAAGAAAGTAAGCGGAGTGTGATGGTTACATCCGAGGGGGAGCAACAAGTTGCTTTGGCTGCAATGAGTAATAACAACATGGGGAAGAAAAGTGACACCAAGAAGGCTGATGATAAAGACAAGTTGTTTTGTACCCACTGTCGGCGCTCACGGCATATACGTGACACATGTTGGGACATTCACGGGAAACCCAAGTGGGCAGTGAAGAACCAAGAATAGGGTAAAGGGCAAGGTTAGAAGAAGATGAACACAACACATAATGCAGCACATGTGGCAACCCAAGATACTCAGGTTGCCGGTATTACCCGGGACCACCTTAATAATTCTGACCCCAAGTAAGATATAATGAATTCCTTCAGAGACCACTTGGAGTCCTATGGTAGGGCTTTGCGACAGATGGATAGCTCAGTCACTGGTACTCCTACTTCATTTGCATCTACATCAGGTAACACAGTTTCTGCATTCCATGTCACTCCCACTGGTTCCCCTTGGATCATTGACTCAGGGGCTTCTAACCACATGACCGGTAAGCCAAACTTGTTTCAGACTTATAGCCTTTTGTCAGGAAGGAATAAAGTGAGGCTTGCAGATGGCTCATTCTCCTCCATTGCAGGCCAATGATCAATATCTCTTCCCCATGGCCTTAACCTGAATTGTGTATTGCATGTCCCTAAACTTCTTATAAATTTGCTTTCAATTAGTAGTATCACAAGCTCTTTAAACTGTAGTGTAACCTTTTTTCCTGGCTCATGTGTTTTTCAGGACCTAACTTCTGGGAGGACGATTGGTAGAGTGAGCCTAGTGGATGGTCTCTACATTCTCGACAACAAAGCTGATCTCTCAGTGTCATCCTCAGAGTCACATAGTCAGTCAAATTAGAGTCAAATTTTTTTCGTGGCACAGTTGGTTAGGTCATATTTCTTTTGAATTATTTAAGCCCTTGTTTCCGGTTTTATTTAAGTCATGTTCAGTGTCAGAGTTCCAGTGTCAAACGTGTCAGTTGAGCAAACAATGTAGAACAACTTTCCACTCAAATAATAAAAGATCAAGTGTTTCTTTTCACGTTGTGTATTCTGATGTACGGGGGCCTACTACTGTTCCTTTTCATGTTGTGTATTCTGATGTATGGGGGCCTACTACTATAATCTCTGAGGGTTGATATAAGTACTTTATCACATTGATCGATGACTACTCTCGCTATACATGGGTATTCCCTATGCGTAGTAGAGACGGAGTTCCAAAGATTGTGAAAGACTTCTAGAGGATGGTATTTACGCAATTCCATGTTGAAATACAGATCTTCCAATCCGACAATGCAAAAGAATACTTCCATGGTGAGCTTAATGAATTCTTTGCCTCCCACGGATCTATTCATAGGAGCTCATGTGCCAGAACACCACAACAAAATGGTGTTGCAGAAAGAAAAAACAGACACCTCCTTGAGGTAGCTCGCGGGATGATGTTACACATGAATGTTCCAAAAAGGTTTTGGATGGATGCTATACTTGCAGCTGCTTATGTCATCAGTCGCATGCCCTTCATAAGTGCTGAACTACATGGCCCCTCATCAATTGTTGTTCCCTTAGTCCCTTTTATTTTCCATTCCCATGTGAGTTTTTGGTTGTCGTGCCTTTGTCCATGATTTGTCTCCGTCTCGAGGTAAGTTAGACCCTCGGTCCATTCCTTGTATCTTTCTGGGGTATCCCTCCTCTCAAAAAGGGTATCAGTGCTTTGATCCCGTTAGTCATAAGTTTTTTGTATCTATGGATGTGTCCTTCTTTGAGTCTGAGCCATTCTTCCTTGCTTCTCCTTAGGGGGAGAGTAGTAGTGTGGAAGAAGAGAAGCAGGTTCAGGTCCGCAAAGTCTCTCTTCCTTCTATTCTGGACCTTGCTCCCTTTCATGTCTTCCAACATACACGTCGGAGAGATCAGCAATGTGGTAGAGATGTGGAGCAGCCAAACATTGAGCAACCGACACCGTTAGACTCCCAGGAGGTAAGTCCAATCCCTGTTGCACCTATTGATACCCCTACTCCTACTATGGATGACCTTGACATTCTTATTGCTCAAAGAAAGGGAGTCAGGTCATGCACTACCAAACACCCCATTACCCAGTTTGTCTCCTATGATCACATTTTCCCCTCATACCGAGCCTTTCTATCCGCAGTTGATTGCATCTCTGTTCCCAGAAATGTTGCAGAAGCCTTAAAATGCCCCGAATGGACAGATGCCATGAAGGAGGAGATTAATGCTCTTCATAAAAATCAAACTCGGGAATTGGTGGATCTTCCAAAGGGGAAAGATCCCGTGGGGTGTAAGTGGGTGTTTATAGTTAAACACAAGGCAGATAGAACAGTTGAAAGGTATAAAGCAAGATTAGTAGTTAAAGGGTACACTCAAGTGTACGGGGTTGACTATGATGAGACTTTTGCTCTAATAGCTAAGATGAACTCAATTAGGGTTCTCCTGTCATTAGCTGCTAATTTTGACTGGGAATTGCATCAACTGGACATAAAGAATGCTTTTTTGAATGGTGACTTAGAGGAGGAAGTATACATGGTTCAACCCCCTGGATTCTGTGCCAAGGGAAGTGAAAATAAGGTGTGCAAACTGAGAAAGTCTCTTTATGGTTTAAAACAATCTCCCAGAGCTTGGTTCAGTAAGTTTCACATGGCAGTTCAGCAGGTGGGCTTCAAACAATGTTAGTTTGATCATACACTCTTTGTGAAGAGATGTCAGGAACAGGTTGTTGTATTGATAGTGTATGTGGATGATATCATCATTACATGAAGTTGGAGTTCAGAAATACAAAAATTGAAACAATTCCTTGCATCTAAATTTGAAGTGAAAGATTTAGGTCCTCTGAAGTATTTCCTTGGAATTGAAGTCGCCCTTTTAGAAAAGGGTATCTTCATTTCTCAAAGGAAATACACCCTTGATCTATTACAGGACACAGGCAAATTAGGTGCAAAGCCAGCAGATACTCCCATGGATGTTGACCACAAGTTGGGTGACTGTGATGGTGAACCTTTGAAAGATGTGAAACAGTTCCAAAGGTTAGTGAAAAAGCTGATTTATTTGTCCATGACCCATCCAAACATTGCCTATTGAGTTGGGGTTCTAAGCCAATTCATGCACTCTCCTAAGAAACCACACATGGAGGCAACAAAGAGAGTTCTTAGATACTTGAAAAAGTATCTTGGAACAGGTCTACTATTCAGTAAACATAATCACCTAAAGGTGGAAGTCTTTACAAATGCTGATTGGGCAGGTGCTGTGGATGACAGAAAGTCCACGAGTAGGTATTGCACATTTGTGGGAGGAAACCTAGTGACCTGGAAAAGCAAGAAACAAAGTGTGGTAGCAAGGTCATGTGCTGAAGCTGAATATAGAGCTATGGCACATGGGGTGGCTGAAGTCCTTTGGCTAAAAAATCTTCTAGGGGAGTTTGGAGTTGTTGTTATAATCCTATGTCTCTTTACTGTGACAACAAGGCAGCCATAAACATCGCCAGCAACCCTGTCCTACATGAGAGGACCAAGCACATTGAGGTGGACAAACACTTCATAAGGGAAAAATTGGAAAAAAGGGAAATATACATCCCTTATGTCAACTCCAAGGAACAATTTGCTGATGTTCTCACAAAAGGGCTTCTATACTCGCGGCACAATGAGTTATGTGACAAGCTGGGCATGATAGACATATTCAGCCCAAGTTGAGGGGGAGTGTTGTGAGGATTATTTAATTGTTATTGTATAGTTGCTGTTAGTGGGTTGTCCTCTTAAAATGCTGTCAGTTAGTTATTTTCTTTCTTTCTTATTAGTTTGTTTCTAGGGAGTGCCGCCAAGGGCATACTTGTAATTTCCATTCTTTTTATATTAAGTTAATATAAATAATGAATTGGCGGCAGCCAGAATAAGCTTTTCGTTTTCTCTCAATCATATCTTCCTCTTCTTTTCTTTCTCTCTCGTCTCTCTCTCTCCATGAATGATTACAATCTACTTGTTTTTTAATCACAATTTTACTTAGACTTCACCTTATAAAGAAGCAAAAGTTTGTTCAAGTTAGCAAATAACCTGACCATCTTATGATTATGTTCTATTCACTTCTGCAGAACATCATCCACCTAGCGCTGGTGTTCTCTTTCCAAAATTCCAACAAATTAGCTGTTATCTATCCCACTTTTTATTTTATTTATTTTTTTTTTCCGTTCGCTTAGGTTTCTTAATTTGGTTGTGCAATGAATGATCATTTCACATTACACATAGTTGGGTCATTGGCACATTTATTAGCTTCTGGTGTTATTGGATATACTTCTTATTTCTCTTCAATAATGCAGGCATTCATGTTAAAGAGGGCATCCGAGGAGCCTCTTGGTCATGCAGCTGCCATAATCACTGATGTGCTAGAGAATGCAGAAACCAACCACATAATCAATGCTTCTCAGAAGCGATCTCTTCTACAGGAAATGGCACTTAGGCTATCTTAGAGGCCTATCCCATCGGCTGCAATATTTGTTGGTAAGGTTCACATTATATAAATATATGTGCACTGCAAGAATTAATCATGTTTAGATGCAATAGTAATTTTGCAGTTTTATTTCATCTCAACATGTCACTTCTAGCATCACTAGGCTGAGTGTAAAGTTCTTTAAGATACTGCTACTAGCATAAGCCAGTATGTACACGCATATATATGTATATATATATATATATATATATATGTATATATATATATGTATATATATATAAATATTTTGTACATACAAATATATATGTATATATATATATATATACAAATACTAAAATACATGTTCAGAAAATTTATCTAATCTTTTGCGATTCAACAGACACAGGAAACATATATTGACCATCTTGACTTGGTTGATTTTAGTTTTATAAGACAATTTTGATGCATATGCTGTACAGGCATTCTTTTCCAGTCTGAATTACTAAGGTGAAACACACACACACAGACACTGGTCCATTTGCAGACATCTTTAGGCGTCCAGTACTTACAATGTGATTATGTATGAGAAATTGAAAATACAGTCTTGGTTTCATAATTAACAAGGCTGATGACATTCATTGTCACTGGAGGCTGTATTTGGTTTGACAGAAAACAAGAGAGGAACTGAAAGTTGAGGGAAAGTTCTCTAGGATTTTTGTGAATCTTATTTCTATGAAACCAAACACAGCATGCTAGAATGCGTTAAACTACCAAGGCTTTTATTTTTGGAGTTCCACAACTTCTCCATCTCTCTACCCTCACAAAGTCACAACCAAGCCATTTATTTCTCCCAGCGATCAAATGAATACGTAAAAACTCGTATAGTTGCAGGTTACGACCATGATTGCTTTCTCACCTACCCGAAGAATAGGGTTCTTTGGTGGACCCTTTTTTATTTTTCAATGAAACTAACAATTATCATTTCAATAAAAAAGAGGGTAACAAAATTCTGAAAAAAGGAGGATTATCCATCCAACAAAACGGCAGTCGGGATAACTTTCAATTCCATTTCTAAAACAAAAGCCTTCACCTCTGATCTCCCTCCTGCAGCAAACAAAACAGCAGCCAGGTTGGTACCTGACCTGAGCACGGCTCCTATTTCCTAAGCTCAGTTTGGAAGAAGTACAAATACAAATATGTAGAGTGTAAAACCTTATATTTTGTATTATTTTTTATGTATTTGTACTTGTTACTCTTTCCATTGGAAGGGGTACAGTATATATATATATTTGAGCAAAGGAGGACTTTCAATTATCTCAATTAAGCATATTAGAAGAAACAACGGCTGTCAAGAAATCATGACAAGTCGACCAAGTAGTAATAGAAGAAAAATTGATAGCAATTTGAGCAACTTTGTGAGCTGCCATATTTGCCATCCTTCTAGTATGAGTAATTGAGAATGAATGGAGGTGTGATAAAAGACCTTTGCAATCTTCAATAGTAGTGTTAACACACCACGGTTGGGTTGAGGAATCCACCAACAAGAGGTCAGTTACTTGTTTAGCGTCGCCTTCAAAAGCCACATTGTCAAGCTGTAACTCAATAACAAATTTGATACCCATGAGGAATGCAATAACTTCAATTTGAAGAGGGGAACCAACTGGGAGAGGAATTTCACAGGAATAAATATGAACACCCCTGTGATCTTTGATAATAATATCAGCTCCAGTTTTGTTTTCTCATGCTGCACTATCAATATTTATTTTCAGCCAGCCAATACTTGGTTTAGTCTAAGAGTGGTTCTGAATAGGAAATGTAGTCTCAATAGTGGAAGAGTAACAACTTTTTCCATTCTTCAAGTAAAATTCACATAAATCTTGAGAATGTTTTATAATAGCTTCTTGATTGAAAGGTTTATTATTAAAGATGGTGTTATTCCTCTCCCTCCAAATCGTCCATAGGATAGTGGCACCACGAAGAAAGACAAGGGTATCTAAATTTTTCTCTACCTTCAACCAAGACAGTAACCACTCAACTAGGCTTTGATTAGGATAGAGCTCTATTCTCAAGTTCAAAATAGAACCAAACCAAATTGGTTGGACCATTGGACAATAGAGGAGGATGTGTTCTGTGGTTTCAACATTCTCTCCACAAAGTTGACAGGTTGGATCAATGTCACTGATATGATGACGGAGACATACCTAGGTAGGTAAGATTCAATGAATACAACACCATAAGAAAATCATGATTTGTGGGGGGAGACTATTATACTTCTAGAAGTCAAATCATGACCAGCCCTGTTATGGGCCCGAGCGTAGGATCGCGTCACGGGTCGCTCCACCGCAGGAACCTCAAATCTTTCCTTCCTTTTGGCCTTGCGTACATGCCCTATTTTGACTATCTCGCGGGTGATTTGTCCACGAGATCACTTAACTCTCCTTTACTCTATTTCTTGACTGAATATTTGATATTCTCATTTAATAATGGTGTCTCCTTAAATAGGAGATTACAAGAGTCCTAATCTTAGGGAGTCTCCTTGCTGAATAAGGAGACTTCCAATTCTATTTTGCTAAGGATAAGATAAGCTAATCCTAATCTGATAAAAAGATAAACTAATCATAATCTGATAACAAGATAAACTAATCCTAATTTGATAATAAGATAAACTAATCATAATCTGATAATTTACTAACAAGATAAGATAAGAGCAATAGAATAAGATAAGAACAAGCAAGATGATCTAATCAAATCTGGTGGTGGGTCAAGTTCTTGTTACTGCCGGCGGCGATGGTACGTCTTTCCGAGGAATGCATCCATAACAAGCCCCCAATTATATAATTGGCCGTTGATGAGCTCGGTTAGTTGAGAGAAAATAATTTTAAACAAAAGAAGTAGTAAACCGTCCATGAGGGGTTGGAGCTCACACCAATCAATCCATCTTCTTAGATGTAAGGAGTGGGAGTTGACATTGTAAGATAGAATCTGTAGTAGATGAGGAAAAGAGAATGTTTAATAAGTTCTTCTCTCCAAGTCATTTGCATGTGGTCAATGAAGTTTGCAACTCTCCAATTGGAGATGAGATCCCGGTGAGCTTCAAAAGTGACTTGTACCTCAGTAGAAAGCCATGGATCATGAAGTATACTAATTTGTATTTGTACCTTAGTAGAAACCCTCCAAGGTTTTGCACTCTACGTATTTGTATTTGTACTCTTTCCAAACTGAGCCTAAAATACGTTCTTATTATCTTATGGTATACAGTGTTTCTATATGAAATATGTAATGCTCTTTTTCCTTTGGGCAAATGTGTGGGCATAAAATTTCTATATGAAGTACTCATGGCCTTTTCTTTGGGCAAAGGTACGCTTGATTTGCTATGTGCTTGTGCCTTAACTATGGTGGTGTTCGGAAGCATGGTGAAACCATGCCATTTTGGGTTTCAGACCACGCCACACCTAATTCAGTGGTGTGATTTAAACCCCACCATATCGTGGTGTGGTTTTTCCTCGTGGCCTCAATTACACCATGGGGAACTATAGTCCCAATGTTGGTTACGGTGCTTTATAGATTCATTTTTAATATTTAAAATTATAATTAATTAGTTTTATTTTATTATGTTATTATTTTAGTAGTTCTCTTATGTAGTGTTTTCAACCCGTTATTGATCTTATCGGGCAAACCACTCAAATCGTCACCTGGTCAAGATTATGAGTTTGGTTTTAGTAAGACTTGGTGGATGGTTGAAAATTATTGACTTGGTCAAAAACCATTTGACCCAGATGGTTGGGCCATTGATCCGATGAATAGTTGAAAACCATTGACTTTGTCAAAAACTGTCTGACCTAGATGGTTGGACCGTTGACCCATTTGACCTGGTGGACGATTAAAAATTGTTGACTTGGTCAAAAACTATCTGACTTGGACGGTTGGACCGTTGACCCGTTTGACCAGATGATCGTGTCACGGGTTGCACACTATGTATGTAAACTTTGGGAGGCCATAACTTTGCACTCCAATGTTTGATTGAGGTGATTTGAATGTTCGCGATACTTTGTACAATGTTTGAATGTTCTAGAGTCCCAATATTGTTTATTATAATATTTTTCTTCATATAACCTATTGAAGTATGCATTTCTCATGTCTTTATATCTTATTAATAAATAATTCAGCTTTTGGTTTAGTATTATTAATGTATTTATGTGATTTGTAAGCATTTCACTAGCGTATCCAAGCGTTTCTATATCTTTCATTCGTATCCATGCGTTTCCAAAGCGTATCCATATCCAACTTTATCTGATACGATACCCGCTACCGATACTCTGATCCTTGGTTGACAGTAGGGGTGTTAATGGATCAGTGTTGGGTTAGACCCCGTCCAAATCAAAATTAATTTGGATGGATTAGACAGACCAATAAAACATTGAATTGGACCTGTCCAGATGTAATGGTCCAAAATATTTAGTGGATTGGATTGCACCTAGTCCATCTGTAATGGATTTATATTGGATTGGGTCAGATTGAACAAATATCCGGCCCGTTGATAAAAGATAAGAATACAAGTGTCAATGAACCAAGTTTTAATTGGAACAAGTCTAAATTAAAACCAATTTGAACAGATTTGATTTTCCAGACATTGAATTGGACGGTCTAAAATGGTCCAAAATATTCATGAGATTGGATTGGACCTGCTCTATTTGTAATGAACTCATATTGGACCAAATCTGGTCCAATTGACACCCCTAGTTGAGAGTTGAGATGGTCACTCCAGCATGGGCGGTGGGCCTCATATTTTCTCTGTTCTGTCCCCAACCTTCAGTCCCCTCCAGGCCACCAATTTGTTCTATATAAGGCCAAAGAACGTTTCCTTTCAAGCCAAGCCTGATCTCACAGCTTTGTTATCTGCCACTTACACCGCTGTGTATAGACTTGCTCATGGGCTGGGTAGTTTCATGGGCTGGCTTGCCTTAGCCCGTCTTAAATTGGGCTTGAACAAAATTTTAAGTTCATGGGCTTGGGCTCAAGTTCTAAAAATTGGGTCTGACTATTTTTCGGGCTGGATTTGGACTTTTCCAAATAAGCTCAGTCCGATAATATTAAATATATAATAGAAATATAATATATGATAATAATACATAATATATATTGTATAGTAATAAAATTAATAACAAAAAAATACTTTATATATTAAATGTATAAAATATTATATAATATATAATATATTATTAAGGGTAATTTCCTTAAACTATTCTTACTGTTTAGCTAATTGACCAATTCCACTCTTACTGTTTTAAAGTATCCGTTTTCTGACAATTGTCTAAAAAACACGTGAGTGATAATTATTTTAAAATTTTTAAAATGCCCTTATTATTCAATGACCTCCCAGAAGTCGGTTCAACAGAAGCCTTACAGATCTGAGAGATACTCAACCGGTTAGGTGAGTCAGGAATCTGACCCTCAAGATTGCACCTGAAGTCTCTTGAATCACCCAGAACTCTCTGGGGTGTCGCCGGAGCTTTATTTTTAAGAGAGATCCGGCGGGAAATAAATCTTAAGGAGGGGCAAAGGAAAGAGAAAGCAGTTGACAGTGACAGAGCAACTGGAGGAGGGGACTAGGGAGCCTGGGCACCAAGGGAAATCACTCCTCGTCTTCCTCTGAGCTCAGCGTTGATGCGACTTCCTGCTTGATTGACCGGCATGAGTAGCCAGTGGGTGGCACTTTCTTCCGTCATTCAGCCCGACCCATACTGAAAATAGTCCGTGCAGTCAGTGTTCCAAAACCCAGCACCCAGCGAGGGAGACACTGGCATCCCCAACCGACAGCTGCAACAATGACGGAAAATTCCTTGGGGGAGAATCACAACATTCTTTGCTCCCATCCCCAACCGGCAGCTGCAGCCACGGTGGAAAGTAACTTAAGGGAGAAGCACAGGCATCCTCTGGTCCCATTCAATTCTCGAGCTGCCCCATCCCCAACCGGTAGCTGCAGCGACGAGCGTATAAGGGAGAAGATGCGAAACCTGGTTAATTAGCAATTTACTGTCAAGGTAGAGGATACTTCTACCATGTGGAACCCAATGTTTGACCTTGTGAAATCTGGTGAAATTTTTTTGACAGATGTGAAACTAACGAGTTCAATCATCAAAACTCAGAAGCGGGTAGAGGCTGCTTCTTGAATAGTCACAATACCCATTGGCTTCTTGAATAGTCGCAAAACCCTCTCTGCTCCCCTCTTCTCTCTCTCTAACCATGTTCTCCGTTCATCTTCTCCAATCATGTAACAGCCAACCTGCATCTAGCGGTGTAAAACAGTTCCGCTTCTGTGTGGAGATTCATTCCAGTTTAATATAATTTTAGAGCCTCTTTCTCTCTTTGCCAATGATAGTCGTCAACGTGCATGGACTTATCCACCATGAATTGGAACCGAAAGATGGTTGATGGTTGCTCACCTGTCCTTTGTGAGAGACCAACAAATCTATGGTGGACTTACTGTAACCTCTAAAATGCCAGATTGAGCAATCAGCGGAGAAAAGCTGGAGATCTCTGAGTGAACAAAAGAGGTGGACTTCTTTATAGAGTATGCCTCAGATTTGAGATTAAAGACGAAGAGCGTAATAGAAAACCGAACCGATCAGTTCAGTTTCAGTTCGGGATTTTTGAAATATCGAAGGATCGGTTCGATTTTTGTTTACTCTACAAAAAAACCGACGGTTACCGACTGATATATATATTTTTAATATATGTCACATATTTTGTATGAATTATATATAAATATAAATTCATTATATATAAAAATATATACTTATATTATATTTATAATGATCTATTTATAAATATATTATATATTATATATATTTCAAATATTTATAATATATTATATATTATTTATAATATAATATTATATATATATATATTTGTATAATATATATTATAAATATAAAAAACCAAAGAATCAAACTGGTCAAAAACCGAAACCAACGAACCGGTTAACTGGTGGTATCAATTTAATTTCGGTTTGGAGAATTGGAAAAACTGATACCACCAGTTTGATTTACAAAAAAATGCCATGTTTCAGTTAACCGAACCATAAACACCCCTACGGATCGGCATATTTGGGTGCACCTCAGGGTCTTCCTGGTGAAATGAAGAAAGGGCAAATTCGACCCGTCTATGAAACATCATCATGGGAAGTACTGATCTTAGAGGGCAAATTTGATTTCATTTATTTCCGTGATGTCAAGTTTTAGAATATGTAAACAGTAACTCTATAAGGATACAGTTAATCAATTTTGCAAATAATATGGATAATTTACGAAAATTGCCCTATTATTAATAATATAAAATTAATATATTATAAAATATCTATCAAAATCAGACTTTGGGCTTGGGCTACACCCGATGGTCAGGCCGAGCTCGGGCTTGGACTTAATAATTTTCAAGACAAAGCCCGGCCCGAGCCATGAACATGTCTAACTGTGTATAATGGATTATATGACCAACCAATCACGAGTCAATATTCTATATGCGTGGGACCTACATGCATATGGCATCAATGGCCTAATCTAGGAGGGTGGTGGGTGCATGGGCAAGAATTTGGTCCTTCCAGAGAGGCAGAGACCTTCAATTTTATAGCGTGGAGTCATATCAATGCTGTAGGCAGAAAGCCCAACTTTGTCCATGTGGTCGGTCCTCCATGACCCAAATCTCTCATTTACTCGTTCCTTCTGAGTTCTGACCAAGGGGTAGCCTCTGAAACCTACAAAACCATGTGCCCTGCCGACACCTCTCCAGTAATTGGACAACAAACAACCCATAGCATATGTGCCTGTTTGAGAGGGCTGAACTGCAGCGGCTTCTGGCTGTCCGTGTGAGTGAAAAGTTTGAAGAGCCAAATCTTCTGTTGATTAGCCAGTTGAAGGCTGTCCGCTTCGGCCTCTTTGAATCAGTGTTTTCAAACCGCCGTTGAATTTAACGGTTGGATCATTCAGCTCAGAAATCATAACTGGCTCCATTTCACCTTTAACCTGGTCCTTGAAAAAAAATTGTTGATTTGGTTAGTGATTTATTGACTTGGACGATTGAACCATCTATCCATTCGATCTGTTCAATGGTTTTTGCCATTTTTTGTTTTAATTTTTAAAATTTTTCACTTCCATCCATTCGGTTCTGATTCCAAGTCGGGTTTTAAAAGCTTGCTTTGAATAACTTATCTGTCTCGTCAAGTGACCAATGGAAAAAGTGACACGTGTAATATATTAGCGGTGAGCCAATGCATGACTCCAGTTGGCCTAATGGCACTAATTCTTCACCCCATCAGCGAGGGACACATGGACCATGTCGGAGGTATCCCACACGATGGCTTGGCCCATACCTGGAGACGAGATGACGTGTGATCCGTGAATGCAAAGCATAACAGGCCTTTGCCAATCGCCCTCATTACTGACTTGAGCGTTAGAAAACCTCTATATGACGAACCATCTTGTGACCAGCAGTCCTAATCACCTTCCAGGCTTCCAGCTGATCATTTGTGCACCATAGAACGGCAACACTTATTTATGCAGCTGAACCAAAACTGCTTCTTCAAAGCGGGCAAATCAACTTAGTTTAAACCAAAACTTGTCCCAGATGGATCCTGGGGGGGCGGAAGAGATATATATTACTTGACTTGATGTCAAATTCACGGGCAGGGTACAGTTTATAGGGGGGAAGGGAGGGGTTACCAGTAGACGAGAAGGGGGCTGCAATTCGAATTTCTGAGATAGATTGCAGTCCATTTATCCCAAAAAAGAAAGGTGATTAATTGTTTAGCTAAAAAAGTTTGTACCAATGTTTTAAAAACCAATCAGAAATTGGAACTGTTTCGACTACTGGGTTATAGTTCAGCGGTTTGACTGTCCGGTCTAAACGGATAGCTCATTTCAAATTAAAAAAAAATTAAAATAATAAAACGGGTAAAAATTGTTACATATGTTGAACGGGTCGATGGTTTGATTGTCCGAATCAATGAATCATTAACTAAATTAATGGTTTTTGCGCAAATAATAAGTTAAGAGTTGCCTGGACGGTTCCACACTGGTTCATACATAGTGGAGATTTCCAAATGATCTGGCCTGTTTTTGTGCAAATAATAAGTGAGCTGTAAGTATTTGTCCCTATCTATATGTAAAATAGTTCATGGTCCACCTAACTTCTACAATAAGAGCTTGCTACATCCACGGACCAGAGTTGGAGCTGGAGCTCAACTTGACGTAGCCGTGCTTCACGTTGTTCGATTTAGATCACGTGAAGGAATTTTTCAATAGAACTGGCAAAGAATTGATTGATGCTTCTGAAATTGGCGGTTGGGCTGGGCTGGGCCGGGCCACTCTGAATCTCTGGAATTGGAAAGAAAACGTAAATATTAATCCTCTTTGTAGGTGTGTAGGTATATAACAACCTCTGCAAGTGGGGCAATGCTTCTAAACTAAGCAAAATGCCCTAATCATTAAGATGAATGCAAACGAACTTGAACAATCAAGAAGCTTGCTTGGGACATGGGATGCATCTATCTACAAAACTTCAACATTGGGTTGGGGCCAAGTTGGACTGGTTTCATTTCATGTGCCTACATCTGATTCAGTTTAGACTAGACCGGTTCTACTCAGGGGTGGATATAAGTCAAACCGAGCTGAATAGTTAGACATTCGTATTTGTCTTGTTAAGGTAGTATGAGGCTCGAGTTCGATCTCAGTTTGAGCTAGAACCTTAAGTTTAAATTCGACTTGAGTCAAAAGCTTGTAAGTTTGAGCTCAACTTAAAAAAAACGTTTTATTATATATAAAAATAAAAATATTATTATTATATATATTATTTTCTATATTAAAATAATAATAATAAAATTATTATTATTATATATAACTATTCGAATTGACTCGCAAGCCTCAAGAGTCAAGTTTTATTAGGCTGGTTCGATTAATAAACGAAATTGTAAATTAGACTTGAACTCAACTTAAAATTCAAGTGAAACCGAATCAAACTGATCTTTTCCTGAGCCGAATTTGAATAGCTCGTAAATAACTCGGAATCTGAATATGTGATTTACAAATTACATTTTAGCCGCTTGCTTGCTTAGTTGCTTTTAATCACTAATCAGTAATCACTGCAGATTCTCAGACTTTTCTTTCCAATTACGATCATTATAAACTATTTATTACATCTGATGTCCATTCACTCTTGTCAAACTTATTTCTTTTCCTCCCTTTTTGCACGTGTACAGAGCGGAGCTTGAGGTAGGAAAACTTCATCAATCTAAAGGTGGAGAAGAAGCTAACACCACTCCTTTTCTCATTTTTCCCATGTATGAGGGAGAAAAGTGAAGTGAAATTTTATATTTAAGTATTTCCCGTAATTATTATTTTATTTTATTTGTACTATTCCAGTTAAGCGGTAAAATCTGACATTGCTTGGTTTCTGAGAAATCTCAGCGGGCTAAGACCCAAGTTTTGCGTATTTAAAGTGTCCAGCCGTCCCATTTCTTAGCGGAAGAAGCTGTGGTCTCTTCTCCAGTTTTCCCTCCTTACACAGAGCTACTGTCTCCACTTCTCTTCAGTCTTCTCTTTCTTCTCTTACAGTCTTGTTCTATTTTCTTTCTTGCCTTCTTTTGGAGGAATACTGATACAGGCAATTTGAAGGTAATCTTGATCTGGACCTCTTGACTTCTAAGGAAAACATATGAATTTTAGTCTAGTTTTCATCATCTGTCTGCATTCTGTCGGTTTTGGTTACCGGGTTGCTTTTTTCTACTTCCTAAACTGTGCTTAATGTTCTATTCGGACAGGAATTTGTTAGACTTCTGTTGGTTCAGTTTTTGCTGATCTGTTTGGTTTGAATTATCACTAAGAGATTTCTATACTTGTTTCTTTTTGGGTATTTTGTGGTTTAGAATGGGGATCTATGTAATGGATGTTGAACTATCAGTTTGAAATGTATAGATCTGTTGCTTTTTGCACAATTACTCTCGCCCAATTCTAGTTTCTCAGTTATGATCTTGGGTTTCATTACCAGCATTTAGTATAGGAATTAAGTTGCTCTATTTTTTCTTTTCTTTTCTTTCTTAATGGAAGAATTTCCCCGAATACCTAGATACAGAGCGCATGTGTTTTGGCACTTCCTCCCGATGTAATCTTTAGATCCATAGTTCAGGCTAGTATCAACTGTTTAGGTTTTCTGTCGGATCCAGTTGTTAAGCTCCACTCCTCACCTTCTAGTTCACTTGCCTTCAATCGGAGTTTCCTTCTCTTCCTCACACCCTCCCCTTATTTGAAAAGGAATTACTCTACATGTTAATTGCCCGCAATACCTAGATACAGAATTGCATGTATGTTGAGCTTCTCCTTCAGATTCCCGATCTACTCTTTAGATCCATAGATCAAGCTAGTATCAACTGTTTATGTTTGTTGTCAGATCCAAATTTTCGTTTATGACAACACAAATATTCTGTATCCTATATTTCTCTGCATTGAGGCCAATCGTTAAGCTCCCTTCTTCACTATCAAGTTCACTTGCCTTCAAATTGGGTTTTGTTTTTCTTCCTCGCATCCTCCCCTTATTTGAAGTGGAATTCCTCTAGCTGTTATCTATGGAAAGTGGTTTACGGAGGACCTACTGAGTTATAAACAATTCTTTTGGATAGTAATGCATTTATCAACTGTTCGACATCATTTTTTTTTTTTTTTTGTTTAGGATTCATTAGCACATAATAATAGTGAACACTAGCTATTTGTGCATATGCTAGATTGTAATGTTTGTGACTAGCTATTTGTGCATATACTTCTTTCAACTAATTTATACAGAGTTACAGATCTTGGAGTTCTTGTCTAATTAAATGTTTGGTGTTTCATGATATGTGGGCTTTCCTTCTTGCAGGTCACAGATAACCAGGAAAAATGGTGAAGATCTGTTGTATTGGAGCTGGGTATGTCGGGGGACCTACCATGGCTGTGATCGCACTGAAGTGTCCTTCAGTTGAAGTGGTTGTTGTGGACATTTCTGTTCCTCGGATCACAGCCTGGAACAGTGATCAGCTCCCCATCTATGAGCCCGGCCTTGAAGATGTGGTGAAGCAGTGCAGAGGAAGGAACCTTTTCTTCAGCACTGATGTAGAGCAACATGTGTTTGAGGCAGATATAATTTTTGTCTCTGTCAACACCCCAACCAAAACTCGGGGCCTTGGTGCAGGCAAAGCTGCAGACCTGACCTACTGGGAGAGTGCAGCACGCATGATAGCTGATGTTGTGAAATCTGACAAGATTGTGGTTGAAAAGTCAACAGTCCCAGTCAAAACGGCTGAGGCAATTGAAAAGATTCTGACCCATAACAGCAAGGGCATCAACTTCCAAATTCTTTCAAACCCAGAGTTCCTTGCTGAGGGTACTGCAATCCAAGATCTTCTCAAGCCCGACCGAGTACTCATCGGAGGTAGGGAAACCCCAGAAGGGCAGAAAGCAATCCAGGTGTTGAAGGATGTCTATGCCCAATGGGTGCCTGAAGATCGAATCATAACAACCAACCTGTGGTCTGCAGAACTTTCCAAGCTGGCCGCGAATGCCTTCCTGGCCCAGAGGATCTCATCTGTCAATGCCATGTCAGCACTCTGTGAGGCAACTGGTGCAGATGTTTCCCAGGTGTCTCATGCTGTTGGTAAAGACACAAGGATTGGACCCAAGTTCCTCAATGCCAGTGTGGGTTTTGGCGGATCCTGCTTCCAGAAGGATATCCTCAACCTGGTTTACATCTGTGAGTGCAATGGCCTCACTGAAGTAGCAAATTACTGGAAACAGGTGATTGACATCAATGACTACCAGAAGAACCGTTTTGTTAACCGGGTTGTCTCCTCCATGTTCAACACAGTTTCTGGTAAGAAGATAGCTATTCTTGGATTTGCATTCAAGAAGGACACTGGCGACACAAGAGAAACCCCTGCTATTGATGTTTGCAAGGGGTTATTGGGTGACAAGGCACGCTTGAGCATCTATGACCCACAGGTGAGTGAGGATCAGATCCAGAGGGATCTCACAATGAAGAAGTTTGACTGGGATCACCCACTTCATCTCCAGCCCACGAGTCCCACCTCTGTGAAGCAAGTGAGCGTTGTTTGGGATGCATACGAGGCAACAAAGGATGCCCATGGTGTATGCATTCTGACAGAGTGGGATGAATTCAAGACACTTGATTATCAGAGGATATATAATAACATGCAGAAACCTGCATTTGTGTTTGATGGAAGGAACATTGTGAATGTGGACAAGCTTAGGGAGATTGGTTTCATTGTTTATTCGATTGGCAAGCCCCTTGATCCATGGCTCAAGGACATGCCTGCTGTGGCATAAGAGAGAAACATAAACAAAGGTATCACTTCTGATTGGTGTTGTGGCGTTTAGCACTGAAATCTGGGAGAGGCTGTTTGATTCTTTCAGAACTCAAAATAGAGATCTAAAACAAAAGAACAAGGGATTTTGTCTTCTGTTCTAGTCGTGGATTCCTATGCTTCTTTCTTTTGCCAAATGAAGTCATCTATCATGTTATAGTGGAGGTAATCGGCTGTGTTTTGCTTTATAGTTTTTTGGTTAATGTAATACTGATACTTAATCAATTATTAATGGATTATTTGAATCAATGTGTTTCTGTACTTGGCTTAGTTACCTATCGTTTTTTTTTTTTTTTCTGTTTAATCTGTTTTCTTAATAATATATCCAAGGTGAGGCAGCTTCAAATGCCTCAATCAATCATTCGTGTCTTCTTGGAACCCCTTGATTCTCTTTTCCACTGTATAAAATGCATAGTACTTCCTAGTTCCTAAGTGTCAATTCATACATACATACATACTATTAGGTTGCAACGGATCAGATAGGGGTATGTCTGAATCCAAATCCGGTAAGAGTTCGGGAGTGATCTCAATTTGATCGGATTGTAAAACCAGAGCTTTTCCGGTTGATTCTTTCTATCTTATTCATTGAGATTTCAAAAAATATATATGGTTATATACCCATTGAATCTCCTAAGCTTATGGCAACTACAATTCCTAAGTTTATAGGGACTCAAACATATCTTTCCTATCTTAACTATACATAATAAGGAAATGATAAGAAGATATTATACAAAGAAGATATACACTGAACGGAGTCCTAATTCAGCACATAATCCTAACACCCCCATCAAGTTAGAACATGCAGATTGTAAATGCCCAACTTGCGGAGAAAGTACTCAAATTCTCTGCGACCTAGTGCCTTTGTAAAAATGTCAACCATAACGGTAGTCGACACAAAATGGCAATTAACTTCAATATGTTTCGTACGCTCATGAAACACTGGGTTTGCTGCAATATGCAAGGCTGCCTGACTATCACAATATAATCGCATTGGGTTTGAATGCGTAACACCAAGAGCCAAACAATCCTTTCAGCCATTTTAATTCACACGTGGCAGTGGCCATAGAACGATACTCGGCTTCCGTTGAAGAACGAGCCACAGTGTGTTGTTTCCTAGTTTTTCAGGAAATAGGCGATTTTCCAAGCAAAATAAATCATCTAGATAGAGAACGTCGAGACAAAGGACAGTTCGCCCAGTCTGAATCACACCATGCATATAACTATAAGTCACAGTTTGAACACAAGAGAATTCCTTGACCAGGATTTCCTTTCAAGTAGTGCACCACCCTCAATGCAGCCTCCCAATGTCTTTATTGCGGTTGTTGCATAAATTGTGACAGAACATGCACACAATAAGACAACTCTGGACGAGTTGCTGAGAAATAAATAAGCCTGCCCACCAAGCACTTGTATCGCTCAGGATCAGATAAGAGAGGCTCATCTGTCAAGGCGAGATTGTGATTCTGCTCTAGAGGAAAAGGAGCAGGTTTTGCACCAAGTAATCCAACTTCAGAGATAATATCCAAAGCATACTTACATTGAGACAGAAAAATTCCTGTTGTTGAGTTTTGGACAACTTCAATGCCTAAAAAATACTTCAATGATCCCAAGTCTTTCATATAAAAGCAATCACTCAAATATTTCTTGAAGACTTGAATTGCCATACGATCATTATTTGACACGATAATGTCGTCCACATACACGAGGACAAGCACATGCACCCTGTCTCGACGAAAGGTGAAGAGGGAGTAATCTGAACATGATTGTTGAAATCCATATGTCTTCAAGGTTGCGACTAATTTAGCAAAACAACATCTCGACGCTTGTTTCAGGCCATACAAAGATTTTTGCAACCGACACACCATACCTGGTTTATTTGACTAAAAACCAGGAGACATTCGCATGTAGACTTCCTCATGAAGGTCACCATGCAAGAATGCGTTATGTACGTTCATTTGATGAAGCTCCCAATTTCTAGTTGCTACGACTGCAAGGAAGGTATGGACAGTAACCATTTTTGCAAATGGGGAAAAAGTTTCATTATAATCAATTCCCTCAACCTGCTTGTTCCCGAAAATCACGAGACGGGCTTTGTATCTTTTCACTGTCCCATCAGCATTATACTTAATTCGATACACCCATTTGCATCCTATGGCTCGTTTTCCTAATGGCAAAGGCTCTACAGTCCATGTCTGATTATTTTCAAGTGCATGTATTTCTTTCTACATCGCATTCCTCCATTTTTCATCCTTTACGGCCTCAAAAAAAGAAGTAGGTTCAACTCCTGCAGTAATAGCTGCTAAGAAAGCACGATGTCGAGAAGAAAAATTGTTACAGTTCACATAGTTATCTATGGGATAAGGACTACCTACAGAATGTGATTGGCCGAGTGAGCTTGCAAAGAAACACGGAGAGGGACTCAATCGCTGTGTGGTGTGAAGCACATAATCTCTCAACCTTGTGGACTGCTGTTACTGTTGATGCCCATGCCCCAAATGAAATTCAGAGTGCTGTTATTGCTCAATATCGCCACCCCCCTTACGTCAGGACTGTCTTCGCTTACATTTTCTGTGGTGGCGTCACAAGAATGCATGAGTTCATCAACATTTGCATTCGGGTCTACACGGGTTCCTTCTTCTACACAGATTCCTTCTTCAGCGAGTTCACCTCGCTGGTCAATCTCCATCTCATCATTTGCTTGTCCCAGTAAATAAATGGATGGCACCTCATCTGTCCCACCTATTCCACAATTAAATTGGCCTTGTGCTTTGTTTGGCTGTGCATCCTCCTTGCATGCATACGGGAATTCATGCTCTAAAAAAGTGACATCTCTTGATGCAAAGAACATGTCGGACTCTAAATCATACAAGCTCCATCATTTCTTTCCAAAAGGATACCCAACAAAAACACACCATCTGCTTCGACTGACAAATTTATCCCCTCCATGTCCATGATTGTGCGCATATGCTAAGCAACCAAAAGGTCACACATTTTCATAAGAAGGAGGTCGCCCAAATAACACTTCACAGGGAGTCTTTCCCTTCAACAGAATGGGCGGTGTCCGATTAATCAAATAACATGCAGTCAAGACACATTCCCCCAAAAAATCAATAGGCAAGCTAGCTTGAAAGCGCAAGGCTCGAGCAACATTGAGTATGTGGCGGTGCTTGCGTTCAACCCTCCCGTTTTGTTGAGAGGTTCCGACACAAGTGGTTTGATGAATAATACCATGTTCAACAAAATAATTAGCCAAGCAGACAAACTCAGTCCCATTATCAGTACGGATCACCTTTACAGGTTTGTTAAATTGCCTTTGAACCATAGCAAAAAAATTTCGAAGAACTCGTCCCACTTCCATCTCATCAACTAGAAGATAAATCCAAACGCCTCTAGAAAAGTCGTCTAATATGGTCAAGAAATAATGAGCACCACAAGAAGCTGTGGTTCTATAAGGACCCCACAAATCACAATGAATTAACTCAAAAATATCAGATGCTTTATTATTACTAGAAACAAACTCTTCTCGACATTGTTTAGCTCGGAAGAATACATCACAACCCTTAATATTGTCATCATTATTATTCTTAGTACTAATAAAAGGCAGCAACTTAACAATTCTATAAGAAGGATGCCCTAACCTTTGATGCCAAATATCACATGTCCTGCTCTCTGTAGTCTTCATTGGTCTTGTTGATGCAATGCTCTGGAAATAATAGAGTCCCTCTCGCTGCTCACCCGCTCCAATCAGCATCCTCGTAGTGCGGTCCTGTATCACACAGAATCTATTAGTGAACTGGACAATACAATTCGATTCCTCAATCAATTGCGATACAGAAAGTAAATTGCAATTCAAAGTAGACACATATAAAACACTAGTCAGTTTCAGATGATCGTCCAGTGCAATTGTGCCTTCTTTCTCTGCTATTGTCGCTTTCCCATCTGGTAGCCCGGCAGAGCATGGAATGACATTCTTTATATCTGTCATCGACGCAAGGCTTCCTGTCATATGATGAGAGGCCCATGTGTCTATTATCCACTATGACAATTTTTGCTTACCACTTAGTCGTTGACTCCCCTCTTTCTGTGTGTTCAAAAGGTTGAGTAACATGTTCCACTACTCACTACTCAATCCATTTAACCCAGTCTTGGTTGCATCAATTGATTCTCTTTGAGACACATTGCCTTGCGCAGAGACTTTGGCTGTATTGGCCTTGACTTAGCCGCCACGACCTTTTCCTCCTGCCCCTGCTCCTTTTTCTCTGATTTCAGCCATGCCGACTATTGTGTCTGAAAGCCCGCAATCGGTGGTAGAATCGCCACAAAAGACAAAGGACCGATCTCTGGATCTCCCTGCCGTAGAACGTTGACTCGTCGGAGAAGAAATCAAAACGTTCTGATCGAGAATGAGCCCCCGAGTTCTCTGTTACTCGCACAAGAAGAACCGTTCAGTTTCGGCCAAACGGAATTTCTGTAGAAGGAGAAGAGGACCAAAGAACTCTGCGAAAAACGGAGTGCCGAATTGAATCTGGAGTGCCAAGTTTGTCTTTTGTCGGCGCCGAACAACGTCGTTGCTGCCACTGATCTCCAGAGGTCTTGGAACACAGACCTCTCGCTCCTGTTGGCACCTCCGGTGAAGGGCAAGATGTTCAAGGGACTGTCTGTCTGCTACGCAATGGTGATCGTCACCTTCTTCAGCGCTGGCATCTCCGGCTACTGGGCGTTCAGCAATCAAGCAGAGGGAACCATTCTCAGCAACTTCTTGGACAACGACAAGCCTTTGGTTCCCAAGTGGTTCCTTTTGATGACCAATACCTTCTCTCTCTTGCAACTTTCAGCCGTTGGTGTGGTGAGAATCGAATAAGACCCAAGACTGAGAGCAAGCGCAATTGACTCGATCAACTAGCAATCATCATAATTCAAAAAATATACATGGTTATATACCCATCGAATCTCCTAAGCTTATGGCAAATAAAATTCCTAAGTTTATAGGGACTCAAACATATCTTTCCTATCTGAACTATACATGATAAGGAAAGGATAAGAAAATATTATACAAAAAATATATACAGTGAACGGAATCCTAATTCAGCGCATAATCCTAACACGGATATCTAGGGATATGTAATATAAAACAAAAATCATATGCTATAAGCAGAAAAACTAGTTTATATAAACCCCAATTACTACTTGATTCAAAAGAATTTTAATAAATAAATGATACTTTGCACCTGTATGTATGTTGGATAAGGCTTGAATGATGATGTATAGGATGAGACCCCAGATTGGATCAAACAAAATCTGAATCCGATCCAATTAATAAATAAATGGATCATACTTTCAGATCTGATCCTGTGATCCATGTCTAACTATGACTTAAACGAGTTGGATTGAATCGGATTTAAGTTTAACTCATTGCAGCCCTAGTTTCCTCAGAAAGAAAAATAGAACATCAAACGTGAGGGTGAGGGGAACTGAGGAAGACTGTTTTAGGAGGTAGAAAAGAGCACAAAAGAAGGGAAAAGAATCTGTTATGGTTTTGTTTGTGGCCAATAGCACATGAAGCAGATCACCATACGTGGTCGTGGAATGAAAAATGAAAAAGGAAACTTGTCGGACCTGGATGTGGATGGCAACAAAAATATGACCGGATGGTCGGACCAGAAAACTGGGAATTGGTCAAGTAATTGGTTCTGTTTTACCCTAAAACTATTATTTCCCCAAAAACCGTTGATTTGGTCAGCAAACCGCTGACCTAGGTGGTTGAACTGTTTGAACTGTTTGTGGCCAATAGCACATGAAGCAGATCACCATACGTGGTCGTGGAATGAAAAATGAAAAAGGAAACTTGTCGGACCTGGATGTGGATGGCAACAAAAATATGACCGGATGGTCGGACCATAAAACCGGGAATTGGTCAGGTAATTGGTTCTGTTTTACCCTAAAACTATTATTTTCCCAAAAACCGTTGATTTGGTCAGCAAACCGCTGACCTAGGTGGTTGAACTGTTTAACTGTTTGGCCGGTTTTTTAAATTTTTTAAATTTTTTAAATTTTTTAATTTTTTTGTCAGAATGGACTGTCTGTTTGGTTCGAACGGTTAGACGGTTTGACCCAAAAACAAGACGCCTGACTGATTCGGTTAAAAACCTTGGTTCAAGTAGTAAAAACCATAAAAAGAAGCAGGACTCAGAAAGATTACTCGATTAATTAGTTCACCGGTTCAACCGTATGGGTGGGGGGATGGGCTACCCCGTTGCATAGCCCTTCACAAGATATTAAAAAAGAAAGAAAGAAATAGCCGGAACCAACGCACTTCTTTCGAAGGCTAGATTAGCCAAATTATATATCTTGCAAGTTTTATTTGAATGGACTGCTTCGCATATTCGATTGAGAGAGTTAGGTTAAAGATCACCAACCTTGCAAATCATTCTGATTACCAATGCGAATTGACTTGTTCAGCTATGGGTTAGGTTCAAGTTCGGCTGAGGGTTGAAGTTTGCCAAGCAGCAAGGTCTCCTTCTGCCTGAATCCGAATTGGTAGGATTAAGGGTTTGGGAGATGAGCTACGCCCCACCTTTAATAATAATAATTTTATATACATATTAGTATGTATATATTTATATGTATGACAACAAATTTTATATTTAAAGATAATTTTTCAAAAACATCATACCCATGTATTTTTACATATAATAATGTTAAAATTAAATTTACCCCAATCCTTGAGTCGATGAAATAAGAATGTTTGACAAAAAAGATTAGAGAAATTGGACCAACCTTAGCCCAAACCAATATGAAGCTTTTGGGGTTGATTGTGTTACCATCGACCTAATCTGCCCCACATATACTCTAATTGTCTGACCTAATATATATTCTCTTGACACTGATATAAAATTGAAATCAAATGGTTTCCACAAGGCATAGGGATATCTTACCAACACAATGCTTCCAACACTGTCCCAATAGGTCATTCTAACTGTACATTGGAAATTCCCTTGTCATTCATGAGATGTTTCCAATGTGTTGGTAGCAGATTTGAACTCTTTCACAAGATCTTGATGGGTCCATCTGATGATGACAAGATAACTGAATTTTGGATTTCCTCTTTATAGAAGAGCATACCTCACAGCAGATGCAGTTATGCATTGGGAAATATTCCAAATGTGTACGTAACTCCAAGTGCTGTGAGGAAGAGCAAATCTGATCTTTGTAAAATAGGTTAGGAAACCCAAGGTTTTTAAAACCGACCTGGAGAATGAACCGGTTAGGGGTCTGTTTCTCGAATCGAATCATTCGACCCGTTCTAATAAAAAATAAAAAAAAAATTTAAAAATAAAAAACAGTCAAAACCATTCAAACGGTTTGAACGGTTAATCGCCCGGATCAACAGTTTATTGATCAAAATCAATGGTTTTTGGGAAAAATCTAATTTTAAGGGAAAACAAAACCAGTCACCTGACCGGTTCTCGGTTTTTCCGATCCAATTTTAAAAACCATGAAAAAACCCATTCAGAAATGGACACATCAGCAAGCTTACATATGCGTTCACTTCTGAGTGGATTTCGTAGGCTATTGTATACTGTTTATTGGTCATGCAATGCAAACTGTGTACGTACTAAGGGTTACGCCACCCAATCATGAGAAAACAAGCAATGGAGCAAGTTGCCAGTGCTAAGGTAATGTTATGGATGGCTAATGTGTTTGATCGTGATTGGGTTTATGTAGCCCATTGTACACGCTTAATTTGTAGCAGATCCGGAGTCCTGTCAGTTTAGGATTCTTCCATTCCATAAAATCTGTGACACTTCACGGTTGTTGCATGTAAGCATTAATCGTCGTATATTTAAGTTTCTGACAATTGTCTAAAACCTCCCTTACAGATAATTTATTTTCAGTTACACTCCATTCACATTCACATGTGATATCATATAAGCGATAATTATTTTCAAATTCTTAAAATACCCTTATTATTTAGGGCACTGTTGGAAGTTGCAGCGGTGGCAGTGATTTTGGTATCATTGTCGCATGATCTGCATCATAAAGCTCCACTTTATTGACCCGATCAATCAGAGAAGTGGAAGAACATCTGTGATTTGAATATATACGTTTTTTACTTATTTAATGAGAATATGAAGCAGGGCCGACATCAGAGAGAAACTATGGACGAAACAGGGGAGAGCGAACGGAAGGGATGAAGAACTTGCTTTCAGTTCCTTTCCTGATTCTGTGTCCCAACATCAGAGAGAAAGTATGAAGCCAGGGCCGACATTAGAGAGAAACTATATACGAGACGACGTTTGATAGGTGACGCACATGCCGCTGCTGAATCAACATTTTGGTGAAGCCTGGCATCTTTCTTCTTCGTGAAGAGGCTGTGGGTGGAGTACTGGAGTGTGGAGATGTAAATGAATTGAATTAGGTCCAACTAGTCTTGTCGATTTCCTTTCTTAAAGCAAAATCTCAAACCCTGTAATATCTACTTTCTGACGTAATGTAGAATCAAAAGCAGCTGTATTTGGTTAGAAGAGTGGGAGAAAAGACATTGGGTTGCAATTAATGTGGCTCAAGCTAAGGGAAACTTGTCAAATAACATAAAGAGAAAGCTGAGGTATCGGAAACTTGGCTAAGATATCTTCTGTACGGCTTCTCTCTGATGGTGGGGTTGTTGCAGAAGAAAACCAGCAAAACAGGAGATAACGAGAGAGAGAGAGAGAGGCGCTAGTTGGTTGCAAGGACGACTTGGGCGTAGCTCGTTTTGGAAGACGACAATGCAGGCTAATGGTGGTAGAGGTTGACGGTGACCGGTGGGGAGAGAAGAGGGTAAAGGAAGGGGAATAGAAGAGGCGAAGAGTTGTTAGGGGAGAAACCGGCGGGAGAGCAGACGGGACTACAGCATTATACCATAATCCAGCTGCACAAGGACCTCATCACAGGCCGGGTTTGGGTCTGACTTCCATTCAAATTTTTCCAAAGGCCAAGCCCGAGCCTGGTCCATGAACGAGGTGGGATCTGCTCCTCACACAGGGCGTGTGAGCTCTGGAGCGGATTGGTAAGAGAGCTCTGAAGCATATTGCTTCTTGAGTCAGTTAAAAAGAAGTAGAAAAAAATATGAAGATGGATGATGGTTGATAAAGAATCGTTTCAGACAATATAAGAGTAGAAGCTTTCCAAAGAGAGAGAGAGCACGAATGTGAAAGCTGCTATTTGTCATGGCAGAGGCGATGAATGTGAAAGCTGGTATGGGTACTTTGCACAAAGCTGAGAGCCGACGTCTGTACAAATTTTTGTGAAAGCTGCTATTTGTCATGGCAGAGGAGATGAATGTGAAAGCTGGTGGCGGTGGGAGAGGATGGGTACTTTGCACAAAGCTGAGAGCCGAGGTCTATACAATTTTTTGTAAAGAACCTACGGTGTGGAAGAACAGCAACTGTGGCATCTGGATGGGATTTAACACCAGAAATTGGGTATGAATCCACCTACGGTCAGTTGGGTTTTATTTTGAAATTTTGATGAATAGTGAAAGGTAAATTCGACATTTTATTTTTTTGTCAGAAAACTTAAGGGTACGGCAAGACAATATCCAAACAATAAGGGTATAGTTTGTTAATTTTGTGAATAGTAAGGATAGTTTAAGAGATTTATCCTTTTTTTTAATCCTCTCATAATACCTTTGTAATAAGGACAATGGGAGAAAAACACTGTTCATCTTCATCGGCCTCACGATACACGAACTGCAGCGACGATAATCCCTTCTACCTCAGATTCCTTCACATTTCTCTCTCTCTCTCTCTCTCTCTCTCTCTCTCTCTCTCTCTCTCTCCCCCCCCCCCCCCCACCCGATTTCTCTTCTTCCCCTTTCCCTTTCCCTTTCCCTTTCTCTCCTCCCCTTTTATCTTCCCACTTTCCTCAGTTTTCTGTTCCTCTCGGCCATAGTGGTTCGAGATTAGCACAAGTTGTGGTTGTAGCCAAGCGCAAGCTGCCCTTATCATCTCAAAGCCAGGATTATTACTTAGGATACGATGGGGTTTCCACAGAACTTGAATTTCCAGGCTATTCAACTCCAACTCGAAGCTTCAAGTAAGAGTTAACCTGTATCGGTTCGATTTTGGTTTGGCGAAATGAAAAAACTGGTACCATCGGTTCGGTTTACAAAATGGGGCCATGGTTCGGTTAACCGAACCGTGGACACCCCTAATATATACTCTCCAGCTTGAGGGGGAGTGTTAGTGTTGAGTATGTAGGGGTACTTTTGACTTTGTGCTTATGGTTAGGTGTTGATCTGTAAGTTTATGTTAGATCTAATGTCCCTAACTTAAGTAGGGGCACATGTGGTTTTTCCATATTATTTTCAGTAATATAAAACAGATCTGGCCAAATGGGAGGGTTGATTTTTCTCTCATTTGAACCAGACCTTTTCCTCCTTGTCCTCTCTTCTACTCTTCTTCTTTTTCTCCTCTCTTTTCCTTGACTGTTATCAATCTAACAGGCAGGCCGAACTCTAATAGGAATCAAGGACCTCTTACCGGCCTACTTAGATCCCCGGGTGACCAATCTTGACTTGCTCACCGGCATTAGCTTTGCATCAACTGGCATAGGGATAGACGACTTGACAGCGACCATCTTCAATGTGGCTCACATGTCGACCCAGTTGTGCTACTTCAAGCAATGCTTGGCTTGGATGCAGAGTACCATTGGGAGGGAGGCTGCCAATCTTATAGTGGAAGACGCTTTGTTTGCTATCAGTGCCGGAACTAATGACATGATATTTAACTTGTACGATCTACCCACGAGAAGGGGTCAGTTCTCTCTTCCGGCGTACCATGATTTTCTACTCCAAAACTTGGAGTCCTTCGTTATGGTAAGTGACAAGATACATTCGTTATGGTAAGTGACAAGATACTTGTGTTAATGCAGATACTTTATAGCATGGGAGCACGAAGGTTCTCAATATTAGGGTTGTCGCCGATCTGGTGTCTATCGGTGCAACATACGGTGGGAAGCATACCGCCGATGCCAGGGGGCCATCTACTGCGGAGGGCTTGTAATGCTGAAGAAAATAAGGACTCCCAAATGTATAATGCCAAGCTACAGGCTCTTGTGTTGAAGTTGCAAGATACGCTCCCTAGTTCTCGGTTCGCGTACGTCGACATCTACAATCCATTACTGGACATGATCACCAACCCTAGGAAATATGGTGAGTGCTGTTAAGAGCTACTGTCTTGACTGAAAATGAATGATATCAACCTATTCAAGGACCTCACCTAACAGCTTAAGCTTTTAGGTTGAATGGTTCTTTGACTTGGTATCGGAACCATGGCTCACTATGGTGTGCACTCGGCAGCAAGCTCAAACACAGAAAGCTCCAATTAGTTCTTGAGTTCTGTGTTGGGAACATCAGTGATCAACGTCCCCAACATCTCCCATTCGCTTCCCATCAATCTGAGTCACGACAACTACTTACCTTGGAGGGCGCAGATGATTCCAGTCCTCAGAACTCACAAATTGCTTGGTCTCGTAGAAGGAACCATGCAAGATCCTCCAACCCACATCGATGGTCTTGATGGACAGAGAGTGATGAACCCAGAGTATGATAACTGGGTGCAGTTGGATTAACTTGTTCTCGGGTGGATCATTTCTTCTCTCACTGAGAGTGTGGTGAGAGAAGTGATCGGTTTGACCACATCAGCCAAAGTCTGGAAGGCCCTATTTGCAACCTACTCCGCCATCTCAAGGTCAAGAGCTCTTCATCTAAAGTGATAGTTGTAGAGCATCAAGAAAGGGTCAGAATCAATAACCGAGTATGTCAAGAGATCCAAGGTAATTGCTGACAACCTAGTAGCTATTTCTGAACCGGTACGCAAAGAAAATCTTATTCTCTCTATTCTTTCTGGACTGGGGACCGGTATGAGTCCATAGTCATTATAATCACCAATAGGACTGATTTTGATTTTCTTACTATTAATGATATACTGGGACTTATCTTAAATCATGAGGCATGGTTGGAACAACACAACCAGCCCATCGCTGATAACCCCCCTTCTGCAAATTTTGTCGCATATGGCAAAAATAAAAATAATTGGAACTCCAAAAATACAAACCGAGGGGTTAGTTTTGCTCCCAGCAATGGCAGAGGTCACGGCGGTGGCTACAACTGTAGAGGTTATCCTAACCAACATAATGGCAACAAAAATAACGATGGGGGCTGTGGGAAAGGAAAATTTTCCCAAATCATCTGCCAGGTTTGCAACAAACCAAACCATGGTGCTCTTACCTGTAGGAGGCGCTATGATTTATCATATCAGGGAGAACAACAAACTCCTTCAGACACTGTTGCATATCACACAAGTGTTGGGAATGAGGTTGATCCCACATGGCATCTAGATTCGGGCGCCACTTATCATTTAACTCCAGATGTAGACAATCTGTAGAATCGGTCCGAGTACATGGGTTCGGATCAGGTTTGTGAATTTTACATTTCGAATCTTCGTCATTGACACATAATAATCATACATTTGCTCTCAACTCCATTTATCATGTTCCTCACATCACCAAGAATCTGCTTTCTGTGAGCAAATTTACCAAAGACAATGATGTTTACCTTGAATTCCATCGTGATTTCTTTCTTGTGAAGGATTATATGGGGAGAGTTCTCATCAGAGGAACGAGTAAAAATGGACTTTATCAATTTCCTGAAGGGACTCAAGTCAACAATAAAGCAACTGCCTTCGTTGGTTGCGTTCAGAGTAGTGAGTCAGATTATCTCACAATTTGGTTTACCTTGTCAAAGTCGTACTAGTAGTATTGTGTATGAGTCGTTCCAGATGGGTAAGAGTCATAGACAACATTTGCTTGCCAGTTTCACAATTTACTGCAACACATCCATTATAAGTTGTTTATTCTGATGTATGGGCACTAGCCCCAACTATTTCTAATAAATGTTTCAGATATTATGTTATTTTTGTGGCTGTTTTTTCAAAATTCACTTGGTTGTACCCACTCACAAAGAAATCTGAAGTCATTGATGCTTTTCTAAGCTTCAAACGGCATGTGGAATGTTTGTTGTCCACAAAAATAAAAATCCTTCAATTTGAGTGGGGAGGGGAATTTCGCTCTTTCTCCTGGTACCTCAACTCTAAAGGAATTCATCACCGTCTGGCGTACCCACACACTCATGAACAAAATGGTACAGTTGAAAGGAAGCGCCAACACATTGTTGAGTCCGCATTATCTCTACTGGCTTCCACGTCTCTCCTATTTTCCTTCTGGACTGACACCACACATATGGCAGTATATCTGATCAAGCGGCTTCCCGCTCAGACACTTTGCGGTTGCTCCCCATATGAGTTACTATTTCAAAGAACCCCAGATTACACATTTTTCAAAATTTTTGGTTGTACCTGTTATCCTATTCTACGACTGTATAATCGCCACAAATTTGAATTTCAGTCACAACAGTGTATTTTTCTAGGATATAGCAGCTCATAAGGGTTATAGGTGTTGGCATCTTGCCAATGGATGTGAATACATCAGTCCATGTCATATTTGATGAATCACGGTTTCTGGATATGCAACTCTTCCCAATTAACCGCTCCAGTACTGATCGTACCACTTCTCCTTTAGGTACCCCCATTGGACCAATTATAGGTCCACTGAACCTGCGAGTAGCAGCTTCACCATCAGTTGGCATCGGTGACCCCTGCTGCTCATCAGGAAACATCTCCTCTCCTTCATCAGATCTCCAATGACAACCCTTGGTGTCGTCGGTGACCCCTGCTGCTCCTACTCTATCAGCTGAGTTTGCTCCCAGCGGTGATCCATCATCTGCCTTTGAGCCGCCTTGCTGAACCAGACTGATTCAAGAGCTTATTGATACCACTCCTGCTGCACCTCCACCTCCATAGAAAACTCATACCATGGTCACCAGATCGATGAGCTCCACAGCATCCCTTGCGATGGCTACCACCAGGTATCCTATTCTGGCTGCCCTTCTTGCTGACATCACACCGAAGCAATGTGAACCGGCCACTTATTCTAGTGCGGCCAAGCATCAACACTGGCAACACTCTATGCAACAGGAATACCATGCCTTCATGGACAATAACACTTGGAATCTTGTTTCGTACCATCCTAGTATGAATTTAATCGGAACAAAATGGATTTACAAAATCTATTTTGTAAATCTGGGTTTTTCATATGAATCCAGTCCCTCCTTGCATATATGGGTTTTTCATCCACATCACCTCTAGTTGCTTGGTGCGACAATATGGGTGCTACACACCTAGCTGCACACCCGGTGTTCCAGGCATGCACCAAATTCGTCTTCTGGGACGCTGTTCATCCAATTCAAGCCACTTACCAGATTCTTGCCCACATCTTTACAGCCACTGTTCCTCCCTGTCTTGTCAGTTTTTTTTTTCACTTCATGGAGCTACACAACAGGGGGTAGCCTATCCCCTTCCCCTTAACCCCCCAACCCCTGGTGACAGTAGGATTTGATCCCAGGTCTCTACTCCGATGAATCAAATAACCTACCGACTGAGCCACCATCAGTAGAGAAAATTAGCATTAATTCTAGCTATTGCTTTTCTACTTTGTTAGATTTATTTAGTTACAGTCGAAGCTTCTTTTGATCAACAAACAATGTAATTGATAGTTATAATCCAAAGCTTTATATTATAGCTGTTCATATTACATATATACAAGATAGGGTCTGATGAGATTTTATGTAATATAACTTATTGGAATACCTCTTTGGTATATCACGCCAATCTAGGGTAGGGAATTCCCCAGATGTGCATGAATCAAACAATAAATAAAGTAGTTGTGAAATGATGCTTCAAAAGGGAAAAAAAATTGAGTAGTAGATGACAATAGAAAAAACGAAAAAGAACCGTAAATCTAAGAATGCCCAAAATACTGTTTAAAATCGAAGATCAAGAAGAAAAAACAAAGGTTTTCACCCGTGATATTATTCTTAAATTTTTGTTATTAAGGCTCGGTTTGGAAGGACTACAAATAGAAATATATGTAAAGTGCAAAATCTTGTATTTTGTATGTATTTGTACAGTACATATTTATATTTATACTTTTTTCCAAACTAAGCCTATTATTTGCTATTATTTAGAGCAATTTGTTCCTCATTTAGGCCCGTTTAGAGGTCTAGAATTGGATTCCAACTGTTTGATTGAGCGGAACGAAATTACATTCCTACTGATTTCAATTCCCATTTCCATTCCTATCTGAAACAAACAGATTATGGGAATAGACCATTTTCATTTGAATTCCGGTTTTGATTCCAACTGCGAACCAAAGAGACCCTTACTTTTGAGGGTTAGGTTTCATGACCATCATTATTTTTTTCATCAATAAAGCCTTTGTTAAAAAAAGGGAGTTAATTTCTATTTTAATGTAGGATAGAATTAAAAGATGGTTTATATTTTTTTCATATATTTTATTTAAAGTAAGTTGAATGACAACCAGATAATCCAAAAATTTAAGGTGGTGTGCAGAAAGACCGGAAAAGCCAAAAATCAAGAAGTTTCAAACGAAGCTTTTGGTCTTTCCATTGCCGAAAATAGCTTTTGCAACTATTTTTAACAGCCCAATGGACCATGCTACAAAACAATCTTGATCTTTAAAGACAAAACCCCAAAAGTTTAGTGTGTCTTCTTGTCTACTGATTTGTCAAAAGATCTACTTAAAAAGATTTGTCAAACTGCCCATTTAAGTTAACTCATGACCCAATGGTCCCACATTCCTTACCATATACTTAAGGGCATGCGGATTATTCCTTCATCTGCATATTGGACCAATCACCTTCAAATCATTTACATATATTTATTTATTTATTTTAGATCCAACAAATTTTTCTTGTAATATTGGGCCAACCACCAACCATGATGCCTTGGTAGATAGAGATCAAATCAGCCCCCCACAACGTCCTACAGCACATCCCCGCCGTGTATTGGGAACATCTTCCGATGATGATATTATCATTTCTGGTATTAACATCGGGAGATATTCCCAATACACAGCGGGGATGTGCTGTGAGACGTTGTTGGGGGCAATCTTGTGGGGGGTTGATTTGAACTCTGGTAGATCACATCATTTCTGCACACATGGCTAGCTTATTATGCTGACATGGCATATTATGATTGGTCCAGTATCCTAAGGTTCCATAAATGCATAAAGTATGTTGAACCACAACCAACTCAATAGCCTATTTTCCACATCAGAAAAAAGCCTTACTTTTTAGTGTCTGTTTGGGAGGACCAAAGAAAAATCGGGTTTATTCCTCATAGGACACGCCTCACGCCAACCTCTTTCCATGGCAACATTAAATACAGGAGATGTTTTCAGTGCACGGGTAAAAATGGTGTGTGTGGTGTGAGGAGCACTATGTAAGGAGCAAATCCAGATTACACTGAAGCACTGTTTTCAAAATCGGACCGGACCGGATGGTCAGACCAAAAAAACTGGGAACCGATCACATGATCGGTTTCATTTTCCTCCAAACCGCTTTTTCCCCCCAAACCGTTGATTTTGATCAGCAAACCGCTGAACTAGCTAGTTAACCGTTCGAACGGTTTTGACCATTTTCCATTTTTTTTTATTTTTTTTGTTAGAACGGGCTAGCTGTTCGAGTCGAACGATCGGACCGTTCGAACCAGTAACCAGACCCCTGACCGGTTCGGTCACCGATTCGTTTTTAAAAACCATGCACTGAAGCACAGCGGCTTTGGGCTTCTTAAGGTGGGCCCAACACAAACAGTCAATCAATCTTTTGAAGGGCTATCAGGTTCAGTCTCTTTGAATAACGTTCCGAGGGTTTAAAAGCTGCTGAAGAAGCTTAACTACATGCTCAACTTAGCCCTCCCCAACATATCATTATTTAATGGTAGTAGGCATGGTTTCGGAACCGCCGTTGACCTGGATGTTTGGATAGTTTGGCCTGAGAACCGTCTAGGCAACCAGTTTCGTTTTACCTAAACCCGGTCCCTGGCCAAAAACCGTTGAATCAGTCAATGACCTATTAATTCAGGTGGTCAAATCGTCAATCCATTGATCCATTTAACAATTTTTGGCCATTTTTTATCAAAACGGACCATCCATTCGAACTGGACGATCAAACCGTCAATCCAAAAACTGGTGGTCAGAATGGTTCCACTTTCGGGTCGTTTTTTAAAACCATGGTAGCAGTTGGCTATTTAAAGTAAATGCCTATATCTGAAAACCTAGTTCTCTCAACTCTCGAGCAAGAAGCCTCAGCCACGAACCAAAGTAATGCATGAAGAGATATTCATGAAGAGACTCCTTTGCCCATTTGCTAAAAAATCATGAACACATCAGCAACAAGTCAAGACCAGTTTTGAATCTAGAACAAAAGTGTATCTTGGCCATATTTTATAAGGTCCCATAACCATGATCACAACCAAGGTTTAAAGTATTGATACGATGTATCGGTAGTTAGAAATGGTTAAAATTTTATTTTTTTTAATTATTTTTATATTTTGGTTTTATGGAAAGATTTTAACATGTTTTTTATTATTAAAAAAAAATGAGGGTTCAGACCGTATCTTTTTCAAAAAATACGATACGATACATCCTGTATTGGGCATATCGTATCGAAACTTTGAACCATGATCCCAACAGAAGTGAACTCTATCAGGGATCTCGTATCATTATCATCACCATCTCTTTGAATTCCAAAAAAGTTTGCCACGTAGCTTTTTGACACATTAAATTAAAAGAAAACTAAGTCGATATGAATTTTGTACATGTGATAAACAAGCCTATGAGATAGTTAAACTTGAACTATGTATACCCCACAAGGGCTACAAAGGGATCGGATGGAATCAGGTATTAGTAGATCCAAATTTGATTCGTTTATATTTGGATTTGAATCGAAATTTATCTGAATTTATATAGTATACGAATTGAATCTGGATTGTAAATGGAGCATTGTTAAATTATCAAAATGTTACATATTATTAATAAATTAAAATGAAAAGAACTTTGTATGTCATGAACAAAATGAATTGAAAATAACCAATCAACTGGCATCATAAAAATAGTAACCAATCAGATGGGTTTGCATCAAAATTCATGAGACGTTTTGATGATAAAAATTTCTGATATTATATCTTTCCAACATCACAAATTTTTTCTTGATCTAGTTATGAATGGATTGAATTTGAATTGCCCTTGATTAGAATTTGAATTTAGACAAATAGAAACTGTTTGCAACCCTAGAGTAGTTGGAACATGCTTGTGTTTTTGTACTATTTCTTCTTTCTCTATCAAAACAATTTTATTAAGATAAATAAATTTTAATAATGTTAAAAAAAGAAAATAATTGTCAAATTCAAAAGGATACAGAAGGAATTAAAAGTTCCAAGGCAGTTAAAAAACAAAGTTGCGGTTTGCTAGACATGGGAGGACATTAAAATAAATTAATGAATTTGATTAGACAGAAGGGCAATTAAACAAACCAACTTTAAACGATGATACATGATAGTTACAATTTGGTGAGTCAACTAAATCCAATTTTTTAATCCTTTTTTTTTTTCTACCAGAAGCGATGCATTTCCCATTTCTCAAGTTAACCAATACCCATCAGTAGATTCGTACCCACCCCACCAGGTCATCACCAAACACAACCATGAATATTATAGGAAGAGGTCCCCAGTCCCCACCCTACGTCCAATACATTAATAACTGAAATGGCTTGTTATTGGTGTTTGGGGTTGTATCAACTCTTTGTCACATCTCAACCACATGACTTGCATGATATGAATTATGTTTTAACATTTAAATTGTATTTATTAGATTCTTTTACCATTTCCAATATCTAATAAAGCATTTCCTAGTCTTTACCTAAACTATTTGAAATATGTTTTATATATTTATATTTTATTTAGGGGGTGTTTGTTTTTCTGGATTTTGAGAGTGTGGATTCTATTAATCAATAAGAAGAATATGTTCTTTCTTCAGATTAATGTAGAGATTAGGGAAAATTTATTTTCTTGAGCATCACTTAGTAATACCTAGTCTCTCAAATGGATAAATAATTTTTTTACTTAGGGAAAAGTTACCAACACTTGGAATAAAATGCTCCTTTTAATAATAGATTTTTATGATCATTGATTAATTTACCTACAAAATATATACCCGGATAAGTAATTTACCAAAAACCCAACGAGCCTTATAGTTATTTTTGATTTATATGAATTTTCCTTGCATGTCCATATGTGTATTAATCAATAATCATTTTATTTATCAAAAAAAAATCCTAAAATCATTTCAATGTATTCATGTGTTTCCTAATTGCATCCATGCGTCCTGATAATTATCTTGGAATATGCTTTTAGATATTCTTTTCGATATTATTACTTTGAACATTTTTTTTTTTAATTTTGGTGCTGGTGATGCAGTTTTATCCCATAGGGGTCAGGTGCTGTACGCTACACCTAGCTAATTAGTAGTTAGGGTCCATTACTTTTTACAGTATGAACCACCCGTGCTTCCTCAAAACAGTGGATTTCTTACCACCAAATTGACACCGAGTGAATTGGCCTAATGAAGGATCTGATACTTTGACCTTGGTCCTGTAATATAGTTCCAAATAAAGTGATGCATGCTTTAAAGCAGATAATGGGGCAGATGTCATCACAACACTGGACTAATGCTCTAATGCAAATTGCCAAGCACTGCTGGTTGGTAAGATCTCCTGCTTGAAATGAAGGGGTGGTTTATAGGTTTGAGGGACGGGTTATTCCTGTTGTGTAAAAAAAAAAAAAAAAGAAAAGAAAAGATCTAATGCTTCCACCAAGGTTAGGGTTTGGAGATATCCACACGAATTACCATTCTAATGTATCATATCCTTCCTCATTATATGTCATAAATATTCTCTATATGTATCAATAAATTCAAATTCATTAAGCTTAATTTGGAAAGAGTATTGTATAGTACAAATGCATACAAAATATAAGGTTTTGCACCCTAAACATTTGTATTTGCACTCCTTCCAAATTGAGCCTTAGCTGTGTTTGGAAGCGGTATAAATATACTCTGTTGTAAGAATATAAAGAAAGTAGAATGCAAGTTATCGGTAATCGCTATCTAAATTGGAACTTGTAAGAGTTTGATGTTGCAAAATCTTGAAACTGGGAATTGCAAGGAAAATGAGGGTTGAGTCGTGCCACTGGGTCATTCTCCTTAAAACCGCATTTGTCCTCTATGGTGTAGTCGGGTGATCGTAAATCGGTTGGCAAGATAAAACAGCCCACAAGTCACTTGTAGGCGTGCATTCGCTTACCAGACCTCCACGAACCGCAAAAGATGATGCTTAGAAGTTTACAGAGAAGACAGGGAAGAAGACTATCAAAGATTGATGTGTGTAAAGATTGGGTTGACCAACTTCGAAGAGACACGTTTTAAATTGAAAAGGTTTAATTCGGTTAAAACAAAACACTAATTCGGTGCATCGCGCGTACACGTACATGCACACGTGCCCACGCCCCATCCTGGCCCGGCTTGGCGCATGTGTGTGAAAAGCACCCCCCCCTTTCTCCCACGCATGAAATATCTATAGTGCTCTCCTCCTATGGGTCCCTACCCATAGAGAGAGAGCAAACTACACATATACTCTACTTCCACTCCTTTCCCAAGCAATGTGGGACAAGGAGTCTTCCCATGCACTCAAGGGTGGGAAGAGGAAAAGACAAAAACAAGAGAGGGAAGAGAGATTCTTGAAATTTTGAATCTCCCTCCAACAATCCCCCATAAGATTCAAAATTACAAGAAGATCAAACAATTTGAGCATCGTAGTGAGAAAAGTATTCATGGTGATATCTTTGGGACTTCAATCAACACTTAGGTATGACAAGCTATGTTATAGAGTACGGGTGGAGTCAGATTCCTTCAACCTTTCCTCTTTGTCATAACTAACTAACTGGCCAACCAACTCAATTCACCAGTTCTTTAGTGGTTATTTTCTTTTGGAACATTTCGGCCTTGTTCCCTTCTTGGAATCATGAGTATTTTAGAGAGTCAGCCCTAGATCTCTCTTAGAAGCAACCACACTTCACACTCACTAAGGTCAATTATTAGTGTGCACTGCACATACTATTCCTAATTGATTAAGTGCCTTGTGCTCAACCTCCTCAAACTGTAGTGAGCACTATCTTGCCTCGACATCTGAAATGGGACACAAACAATAGTGCTTTCCCAAGTCATCCAGTGACTCGTTTTTACCCATTCAACCTAATTTCAGAGATCTCCTTTCACATAGGTTGGGTATCCATCACCAATGACTTATGTAATGGGCTTCAGCCCCATTCCCACTGATGCCTCATAAACCACCTTAGAAGTCCATGGTTTGGTTAACGAATTTGCAAGGTTCTTTTCAGACCTTACAAAATCCAGAGCGATTATACCTTCGTTGACGTATTGTCTTACCAAGTTATGCCTTAAGCGAATGTGCCTTCTTTTACCATTGTATGTCTAGTTCTTGGCTCTAGCTATTGCAGCTTGGCTATCACAATGGAGAGATATGGACGGAACCAGTCGTGGCCAAAGTGGTATATCTGCGAGCAAGTTCCTTAGCCACTCTACCTCGGACCCCACCAATTCTAGTGCAATGAACTCTGCTTCCATTGTCGAACTTGTATTGCATGACTGATTTACCGATTTCCATGATACTGCTCCTCCACCTAGAGTAAGCACATATCCACTGGTGGAAGTACTATCATTTGAATCTGAAATCCAATTTGCATCAATAAAACCTTCTAAAATAGGAGGAAACTTGAGTAATCTAAACTAAAATTTATGGTTTCTTTTAAATATTTTAATAATCTTACTAGAGCTTCCCAATGTTCATTTCCAGGATTATGAGTATGCTAACTTAATTTTCCCATAGCTATAGCTATGTCTAGTCTTTTACAGTTCATTAAGATACAAATCCAATTATACTTGCATAGTCCTTTTGTAAAACTGGTTCTTCTACATGTTTCCTTAAGTGAATACTACAATCAAGAGTGGTTTAACCGGTTTATAATCATAGTGTCCAAATTTCCTAAGAATACACCAATCGGTTTCCTAGAGTGTAAATAGGAACCAAATTGTTGGGCCCATTTACACTCTTCACATTTGGTAGAAGCGATAAATCAAACGTTACCTGGCCCCCTATTGAGACCAAGCAAACCAGCAGCAGTGATGAACAGATCCATCAAGAGTGATGTTGTTAATGCCCTCGAGTTGCTGAACATTATGGTTTCTATCACAAAGTCATCAACGGTGTAAGACCCATCTCCATACGTAACCTGGTGGAGGAAGACATGTTTCGACAAGGTGACAAACTGGTGGAGGCATTGTTCGGAGTCACAGGAAAGAGGCGAGTACGAAGAAGACGAAGATGGTTTGGTGGTGACTGAAAGCCCTAGTGGAGAAATTAGAATCCCTAAGAAAGCCCAATATTGAGATCATGAAGGGTAGTAGGGCACCAAGCATTGAAGCAGCTCAAGCTCTCAGTTCTTACTAAAAAATCCCTATCACCAACTTCCTTTAAGTAACTGTGTTATTGATTCTTCTCGCTTTACTTTACAGCTTTCTCTTAAGTAATTGAACAAATAGATTGTTCTTCATTATTCTTGAAGAGCTTGCTTGAGAATTCATAGAGAATGCTTTCAGTGCTACAAACAGCATGTTTCAGGATGGCAATCTGCAACTGATCTCCAAAGAAAAGAAAACTCGTCGAAAGTTTAGTCTGATTGTTTTTGCTTGCTGCCATTTACATTTACAGGTGAACATCTGTTGATTTTTTGTCTGCTCATTTAGGAGTCTTGATTCAGCTCATAGAAAGAGCAACATAGGAAAAGGAAGCAAAAATTAATGGGATTGCAGGCTGCGACAGAGGGTAGGCTCATGGTGTTAAAGGTGTAAAGAAGTGTTGGGAAGGAGATAGAGACGTTAACTAGACCGGAGAGTTTTTTTTTTCTTTCAATTATCGATGTAAAACTTGACATATGTGAGCTTTACATCAATTTGCGATATTTAATTACACTCTATCCAAATGACTGTAAAATCAGACCGGAGTATAATCTTACACCAGTCCAGTGTTTACATTGCAAACAAACCCAGCCATAGGAGCTAACAATTTTACAACATGAACCCTAACCATGAATGATAGCTGAGGTGATCACTCAACATCCTTCCGAATATGGAGACATTGGATCTAACTCATGTAACTATAGGCTCTCTCTAATATGGTTAATGGACCTGCACCCTTGTCAATCACCCACCCCCTTAATCCATTGTACCCATAAAAAAGAAAGGAAAACAGAAAACCTAAACCTAACTCAATCAAGGGCATAACAAATCCATCCCCATAAGGGAAAGGGATGAGGAGAGGGTTGAGTGACCCAATTAATCCGCCCAGCCCATAGACATTCCTTCTTCCTCATTAAACTAACTACATGTGCATCTGCACATGCTTACTTCTAATAATACACCTAACCCTATCTTTTCTGAGTACCAAAAGTAAATATATGAACCATTAATTGCTTTCGATTTGTGGCAATTATATTCAATGAATGAATACCTATATTCTGACATCACTAAAATATATTCGGTAAAGTCCTAACCTACGCCATATAGGTTAAGTATACGCGTTGACATTCATCTGTAGCAACACTTGCACATAGGTATCCATATATGATATATACCAATAATGTCTGAATTCAGTATTTAATTCAAAGTTCTCTGACCAATTACCAAACTGCCATCACATATCATCTTTCAAGTTCAAGGTATTCAACTTGGTTTATGACCAAAATACCCTTGCCCAGATATTATTTTACCATTTTTTTTTCCTAGTTTCCACTTTCCAAATCACCGAGGAAGCCGATTCACTGATTTGGGCACGCATTGTTTTCGGATGGTCAAAAACTATTATCTTCTTCGAAAGACAACAATGGTACAATAACTACAGTTATGTGGCACACGTATTTGGGCCTTAATGGGTCCCAGTCCCACCTTTCTTATCGGCACAATTTTGGACCCGAAAATCCTTTTGACCTGACCGCCTTAAACCCGTTGGCCCAATTCAAAGGGCCCACTTCATGTGACCCGATCAAAATTTAAGAGAGCTCTTTTGTCTTTTACTGAGCTACTAGTGGCCCATTTATTAAAAATTGAGGTGGGCCCATGCCCCAAAGTCCAAAACCACCCCCGTCCCCCACACTGCAGAGTCCAGCCTGCAGATGGTCAGATCAGAACTCAGAACATCCATTCGAATTTCAAGGTACCCTGCAGTCATTAACAAAATGTCAAGGACATTAATGATAATTACGTTACACGTTAATCACCATCGGAGCAAAGCTTTCACAGAAAACGGATTAATTAATTGCTTTTTTTAACCTCGCAGCGCAGAGTGTTGTCCTTGGAAAGAGAGAAGTTAAGATAAACCCTAGGAATCAACAACATTCGCGGGAGAGAGCTGGATAGCCTGGATTAGTGGGTCCTCGGTGAATAGGTGATCTCTGTGTATCGTTTTTCTACTAATTATTTTAAGGAAAAGCAAGAACTTCTGTAGTAATCTTCACGTATGTTTCATTTGCTTACTCTTCAGTCTTCACTGGTTGATTAAATTTGGGTGGCATAATCACGTTGATCTTCATGCTTTGTTTCTTCAAAGTTAGTGTTCTAACCATTTCTACTTTTATTTGCTTTAATCCCACTCGACGCCTCTCTACTGGCCATCATCAATCACGCTCTTTCTGCTTTCTCAAGTTTTGCTTTAATTCGTTTAATTAGCATTGATTTTTACCGGAAATGGTAAAAATCTTTTGCGTGGTTAAAACCCTAATGCACATGAAGTCCGCTCCTTGGATGCGATTCTTTCGATTTCCTTCATCGGAAAATTATATATTTTTTGGCATTCTCTGCAAATGTGTACTTTTAACAGTATAGTTCCGGATTCCGGATTTTCGCTTATCTGGTTGAATTTTGTTTTCTCTTTCTTTTGAATGTATTAAGAAATGCATTCTTGTTTCTTACTCTAAAATTGATGCTTCATCTGTTAGTTTTGTGTATTTACTTCTTTTTCTTTTTTTCATTTTAGGCGAAAAATTTTGCTAATTATATTGGGATTGACTTTAATTTTCTTTAGAAACTGGAATGTTAGGAGCTTTAAAATATTTTTTTGTTGTATTTATTGTTTGTGGTGCATGCTTGACTTGAGTTTCAAACGCGTTAAGTCAGCCATTTGTTTTTGCGATCTGGGTTTTGTCGGACTCAGAAAATGGATTTTAATTTCCTCTCTTTTTCCTTTTTTCGGCAAAATGCTTTTTTTTCGATTAATTATCATATTGGTTTTATTGAAAAGCAAAATTTATGTAAAATATGGATTTCTGTTAAAAAGTATTACCTTTTTTTATTTTCCCTCTTGTTTGCTAGTAAGCCTATGAGGTGTGCTTGAAAGCGTGTTGAACATACTGGTTCAACTGTTAAATCTGACTTTTTTTTTGCTGGGTTTGTGAAAATCTTTGATGGGTTTTGGGTATTTAAGAAGCTCCCGCTCTTCTTGTCTCCCTGTAAGAGAAGTCGTAGTCTCTCTTCCTCGTTAGAGATCTACTGTTTCCATCTATCTATTCCTCTCATTTTTTATCTCTTTTTAGATCTTTTGGAAGGAAGCAGAGGGAGCAAGAAGGTAATGTTGATCTGAACATCAAACTTGAAGGAAAACATATAAATGAATTCTAGCTAAATGTTGATCTCATAATCTGTTTGAATTTTTCGGTGGTTTAGTGGGTTCTGTTCTCTTCTTCCTGATTTGTATTTCTGGCTTCGTTTGTTCTGAATTGACCTCTGAGAGATTTCCTTGCTGTTTTCCCACTTTCTATTGGGTCTTTTATGATTTGAAAATGAAGATCTCTTGTATGTTGGAATGAATATCCTCACAATGCACAGATCTACACTTTGTTGGATCCTATAGCTAGGACTGACTCAAGCTTCTCAGTTCTCATATTTATCCGTTGGCATTCATTTACTGAATACGAACTAGGAATCAAGTCAATTTTTTGAAGGATTGGCTGGAAATTCATGCAAGGAAACTAAATGTTTTGTCAAATTTAACAGTTTCTTCATATTCTGGATATACTGGTTCAGGTCCTTTATTTAAGTTACTCTTGCTATTTGTATTTGTCTGTCGGTTCCATCCGTTACCTGTACTTCAGAATTGTTATTGTTTCTCAATTCTCATTTTGTCAAGTTTCTATTTATTTCTATGAACTAAATCATACACCAAGGCTCATCCTCTTGCCATTCCGGTCCACTCTCCTGCTCGAGACAGGTTTTCATTTCTATTTTCTGGTTTGAAATATAGTTCTGATTTCTGCTGTTTACGAAAAATATTGACGGATGATGTTTTAAATTACAGACACTGTTCTGAAAAAAAAATTACACTTTTTTTTGAGCAATTTGTGTTTTTATTTAATGAGTCAGCGACATTCTTCTTTTACTATACATTACTTCTATAGGAGAAAATTGACATGTTATCTCTGCATCTTGCCACACACTTCAGGGGTTCTGTGCTTTTCTCCCTCACCGGCATATATATAGATCTTGAAGTCATGACCTTTCAGATGTTTCTTTCCTGTCATGATATGTGTGCATTTCTATCTTTGCAGATTATTAGTTACAACTGAAAATGGTGAAGATCTGTTGTATCGGAGCTGGGTATGTCGGTGGACCTACCATGGCTGTAATAGCACTCAAGTGCCCCTCAATTGAAGTGGCTGTTGTGGACATCTCTGTACCTCGTATCAATGCCTGGAACAGTGACCAGCTCCCCATCTACGAGCCAGGCCTCGAAGATGTGGTGAAGCAGTGCAGAGGAAAGAATCTTTTCTTCAGCACTGATGTAGAAAAACATGTAAGCGAGGCAGATATCATTTTTGTTTCAGTCAACACCCCAACCAAGACAAGGGGCCTTGGAGCAGGCAAAGCTGCTGATCTGACCTACTGGGAGAGTGCAGCACGCATGATAGCCGATGTCTCAAAGTCCAACAAAATTGTAGTTGAGAAATCAACAGTCCCAGTAAAAACAGCTGAGGCAATTGAAAAGATTCTGACTCACAACAGCAAGGGGATCCACTTCCAAATTCTTTCAAACCCAGAGTTCCTTGCTGAGGGGACTGCAATCCAAGACCTTCTCAAGCCTGACCGTGTGCTCATTGGAGGCCGGGAGACTCCTGGAGGCCGAAAAGCAATCCAGGCATTGAAGGATGTGTATGCCCAATGGGTACCTGAAGACCGCATAATAGCTACTAACCTGTGGTCCGCTGAGCTTTCAAAACTTGCCGCCAATGCCTTCCTGGCCCAGAGGATCTCATCTGTCAATGCCATGTCTGCACTCTGCGAGGCAACTGGTGCTGATGTTTCCCAGGTATCCCATGCTGTTGGTAAGGACTCTAGGATTGGGCCCAAGTTCCTTAATGCCAGTGTTGGCTTTGGCGGGTCCTGCTTCCAGAAAGACATCCTCAACCTGATTTACATCTGTGAATGCAACGGCCTCCCTGAGGTAGCAAACTACTGGAAACAGGTCATCAAGGTGAATGACTACCAGAAGAACCGTTTTGTGAACCGGGTTGTCTCTTCCATGTTCAATACAGTCTCAGGAAAGAAGATTGCTGCTCTTGGATTTGCATTCAAGAAGGATACAGGTGACACAAGGGAGACCCCTGCCATCGATGTGTGTAAAGGGCTGTTGGGGGATGGAGCCCGTGTGAGCATCTATGACCCTCAGGTCAGTGAGGATCAGATCCAGAGGGACCTTTCAATGAACAAGTTTGACTGGGACCACCCACTTCACCTTCAGCCTATGAGCCCCACTGCTGTGAAGCAAGTGAGTGTGGTTTGGGATGCATATGTGGCAACCAAGGATGCCCATGGTATATGCATTCTGACAGAGTGGGATGAGTTCAAGACTCTTGATTACCAGAGGATATATGATAACATGAGAAAACCTGCATTTGTGTTTGATGGAAGGAACATTGTGAATGTCAAAAAGTTGAGGGAGATCGGTTTCATTGTGTATTCGATTGGTAAGCCTTTGGATCCATGGCTCAAGGACATGCCTGCTATGGCATAGAAGAGAAGCGTAAATGGGGCTTCGCATGCCGGCTCTTTGTTAAAACTGAAACTGAGGAAGACAGTTTGATTCTTTAAAATTTTTCTTTTTTTTTTAGTTTTCTGCTTATTGCTATTAGTCATGGTTTATGTTGTTTCTTACTTGTGAACACTAGTCAACTAGAAGTTACTAATTCTTCCATCCCGAGGAAGCTAAAGAATCTTTCTGTTTTGCCTTACAATGTATTCCATGATGTGATAGTGCTTTACTTGGCCATTACTGGATGACTAGAGTCAATGTGTACTTGTCATAATAAACTGTTACAGATAAATTCATTGAGGCTTTAGAAAATAGAAATCATTTGTCTATCTGTCATCTATTGTTGTTTATTTGTTCTCTTTAACCCATCTTAAGCAGAATTGTTTCTTTTTAAGCTTACAACTTTTTTCCCTTTTTAATTTCTAAGAAAGAGTTGGCAGCTCATGTTGCTGTGGATTCTCTTCTTGACAGTTGACAGTGAAGACTTTAGAGAAGGGATACATTCAATTTTTCAATATTTTAGCAGGTTTGGCCCAAAGCGCAAACATTCCAGCTGTTTCCATCACTGACCAATGATTCCCCCATGTTCAAGCTTCCAATGTGCCATGCATAAAACCATGAAAGCATTAAGAAAAACTGCTGCTCCCAAAAATGTGAGTCTTACCATATGGAGCAATGGGGCAATGTGTTGTTCTTCTATGGTTTCTCTGGTTTTGTTCCACTTACACTTGGACGAGAATATATTAAGAAATATAGTCCCTTGGCTTTGCAGTTTGCACCGACAAATTCCCACTGCTCATTGTATGACGAAATTTCCACCAGTGGTTGATTAGTCTGTTCATCTAGCTGAGTCGGTAAGAAAACACCAAAGGATTAAATTCACCATCAATTCACGTCGCTTAGCCAGCCTGGGACTGGAGTCCTGCTCCTTGACCATGACATTAGCCCAGCCAATTTGCCTTGCCGTTTGTGTTAGGTTAGGCCGAAGTAAAGATAACCGGCATCTTCCCATTAGCTGCCAGACTTTGACTCAGTTTTGTTGGGCTCGACTCAATTCACCAGAGTTAGGCTCAAAGACAAAATAAGTGATGGCGGTTTCAGATTTCAACATCACTGGGACCAAACTTTTGGACTGCAACAAGGACTGGGAATGAGTTTGGTGATTTTAGGTCTTGACCCAATCGTAATACGGACGGAAGAGGACGACAGCCCCAGGAAACCACTAAGAAAAGCCTTTCTGCTGCTCCAACCGCGTCATTGATAGTCGCATTAAAAGTTGAACTGAAATCCATGGGGCCACGCCCACGGAAACCAAACTGGGTCTCCAAACAATCCAAGCAGGTGATGGTCTGGCACCGACTGCGCGTAGTATAGTAGTGAGTGGAATAGACAAAAGACATTCTTTCTAATGATTCTTTTATTCCTGTCTATAATGTTATCTTCCCTCATTGAGAAGTCCGTTTTCTCATAATCTCATCTACCCTCAAAGTTACCACCCTAGACAATTTGCTGTATTCAAAGGTTTTAAAAGGATAAAGGCTTTGTTGAGGGGTAATGGCTTAGTATTCAAGGTTTTAAAAGGTTAAAGGTTTGGTTGAGGTGTAATGGCTTAAAAAAGGTGAGGTGTAAATTTGAAGGCATTGCAAGGCTTAAGCCAAAGTTTAAGAAAAAATTAATTAAAGTTTATAAATTGATGAAAATAATATATGATATATTAAATTAAAATGATAGAAAAAGTATACGTATATATAAACTAGAAGTTTATAAGCGAAAAGTTTTGGTATTTAAATATTAAATGAAATAATAACTAATCAATTAACAATTACCAACCGTGGGGTGACTCAATTGGTATGTTAGCTGGTTGGTTTCAGCATTAACACAGATTCTATTCCCACAAATCACCGACTTTGGGTAGGGGGGTTATTAGTGATGAGTATCACCAAATACTGAAAAAAAGATCAATTAACAATTATAAACATTTTACATTTTATGTAAAAAACTAATTTAGAAAAAAGGAAACAACTTAATTGATTTAATCTATAATAATAATAATAATAATAATAATAATAATAATAATAATAATAATAATAATAATCGATGAGGGCGGATTTGGCCCTCCAGTGAAATTGTGACACCTGGCACCTCATGCAAGCCAAGTGCAGCCTCTTGACAACTGGGCAGCTCGGGCAGCTCGGCATAGCTCGCCACAGGCAGTTCGACAAAGCTTGCCACAGCTCGACATAGCTCACCACAGGCAACTCGACAAAGCTCGACATAGCTTAAGGAGCTCGACATAGCTCCCCTCCCCCCCCCCAGGCAGCTCGCCACTTGCAGGGTAGCTCGGTACGGAAGAGCAGTTCGGCATATCGCAGGAAGATCTCCTGTCTGACAACCGTACTTGACAGATCCAGAGACCTGCACCCATGTCTCTTGCTAGGCGGCGTCGTGCCTGCCAGCCCTGAGAGCTGTCCCTTGCCTTGGAGAGCCGTACTCTGCAACAGCTGCCTGCACCTGCCACTTCAGCTCTAGCAGTAACGGCTACGGCAGAGAGAGAGGCGGTTATGCTTGACTTGATAGAGGCTGTTACGCCTGATTTGACAGGACACCACTATATAAGGACTCCGACCCCCAAAGACAAAAAAAGAAAAAGAAAAATGGAGGTAATCCCTGCTCCCAAGCTCTCTCATTTCTTTAATATCATCTTCAAGTTCTCTACAATCGGAGTGCTAATTTAAATGTCGGAGAGTCCCCGCCGGGTAAATACCCCCAGGTCCCCTGCTTCAGTTCTCGCAGGTCCCTCAGCTCTCGCCGCCTACAAAGAGGAGGAAAAGATGGAGTTCTCGCAGGTCCCTCATCTCCCACCGCCTACAAAGAGGAGGAAAAGATGGAGTTCTCGCAGGTCCCTCATCTCCCACTGCCTACAAAGAGGAGGAAAAGATGAAGTTCTCGCAGGTCCCTCTGCTCCCGCCGCCTACAAAGGAGAGAAGATCATCTCATGCAGAGGGCAGTCGGGTTGCGCTACACCAGGGAGCTCCACCATTCTCTAAGTCACAGGTCGCCTAGGAGCAAGGCAAATGACGAGTTCACCAAGGTAACTCACCACCAAGGAGCTCCACCATTCTCTGAGTCACAGGCCGCCTAGGAGCAGGGCAAATGACGAGTCCACCCAGGCAGTTCGCCATCAGGGAGCTCGACATAGCTCTCCCCCAGGTAGTTCGCCATCAGGGAGCTCGACATAGCTCTCCCCCAGGCAGTTTGCCATCAGGGAGCTCGGCATAGCTCTCCCCCAGGCAGTTCGCCATCAGGGAACTCGACATAGCCCTCCCCCAGACAATTTGCCACCAGGGAGTTCCACCATCCTCTCCTGGGAGCAGGTCAAATAACAAGATACTTAAAAAAAAAACAGTACGTGACCAGAACCGATTGCATCAATAATAATAATAATAATAATGAACTTATGAGGCTTTTTTATGTAAGGCTTAAGCCTTGAATAAAAATCCGTGTACATTGTATACCTCACAGCTCAAGGATTAAGCCTTTTTTAAAATAATAGTTGTATCAAATCATAAAAATTTCAAGAGGACAACCCGCGCACAAAGTCTGAGCTCTTGGGTCAAGGGACACAGGACCCTGGATGGATATGGGGATCACATAACTTGCCACCTGTCACATGCTTCAAGGACTTAGGGCTACCATTTGATGGCTCCACATTGATTGCCAAAGGTCCGTACAATCACACGAGTGATTAACTGTTAACCATATCATTTCGAAATGAATTTTAGATCTTTATTCTGACTTCCCTTGTTCAAAAAAATCCAGATAAACCATAGGATTTCTAATCTTTTTCCGCAAACAAAATTTTGACCTAGCTGATCTATGAGATATGGCTTCTCAGATGGAGGGTGTTGACTCTTGAGACATGTTGCAAACATTGGGGAGCCTATATGGGTGTTGTAAGTACATGGAATTGTGCACCAGCCCACTTGCAATGAGAGGCTCAGAGGCCCTCGGGGGAGTCTCCATGAGCAACCAGCCTGAAATTAAGCTTCTAGAAGGAGAGTAGCTATACTCGTGCTCACTTGCAGATTTCAAGAGAAAAGAGTTCTTTGATATTGGTTTATCGGCATGAACACGTGGCAAAACTTTAATCCACTTACTAGTTTTAGGACCCAATGAGTTTGGGATTGCCTTTCCAAAGAGGGAGATCTTCCATCTTTTTCCGAAGAAGCTCCTCAAACATGCATCACTGAAGCCCTATGTAAGTCTTGTACTCTTGTTACCCTGAAACCTTAGCTTTCTCCCACTCCCTTGCTCCCTGGTTTTTGCCACACAGAGAACAACCCCACCACCATCTACCATCTTTCAGGAAGACACCCCTCAGTACCACAGACCATCCACCTACATGTGCAATTTGGGTGGGTCCAACTCGAGCCCGGATAGACCCATACTGCAATTTTGGACGTCTGTGCTTGGATTTTTATTTCTTCAATTAGGCATGGGCCCAAAATCCTAGGCTTTCCTGTTTTTCAGGTTGGGCTTCTAGTCTTTAGGTAGTTCAAGTCTGACCTTATCCCAACCTAGCTATACACTTCATACTTATATACACTATGAATAGCTATATGCACACATGTATGTATTCATATATATGCAAAATATATAAATTTACTGTTGAAGGGTGATTTGACACGACCTAGAAAGAAGGGGACACATAGGCGCGATTTGATTGAGGGGTGACAACTCAGTCAAATAAGTCTAGTTCGCAACATCCGGAGCTCGGGTATTCAGCCACCTCAGCCTAGAAAACCACCTCGATGTAGAGGCACCTCGACACCCAATACAGTTCGGGACTAATGAATCGAAGTGCCAAGTCGGAGCTAATAAGCCAAAACGCCAAATAACCAACTCCAAAGGCCTCCCCAACAGATCTCAAATTTCTCGAGATCACGATGAGCCAACAGATTCCGAATTTCTCGAGATCACGATGAGAACTTGTCTCGGCTCCGCCTGAATCGAAGGTAAACGATAAATCTTATCAACCCATTACTCTCCTTCAGAAACGGAACAAACCTTATCTCCACAATCCAAAGATCCCAGAGCTCTTTCGTAAGGCCCACAACTACTCCAGTATATAAAGACATGAAAACTCAAGGCAAAAGTATGCGTGATTACTCTACTCACTAACACTCAAGCTCTCAAGCATTCAGTTCACATTCACAGCATAAGTAATGACTTAAGCATCGGAACAACCTCGCCGGGTTAGCTACCTCGGGTTCTCTGATCCACTGTTTTGCAGATCGATCCAGTCCGCCGCCCAATTGAAATTTGGATCGCCATCTAAATAGGAATAGCCAGATCGTGCACCATCAAAAGGTATAAATTATCAATATTAAATAAGTGCATGCAATTTTTGAATACATTGAGCCTAATAGGCCAACATGGGTTGGACATATCAAGCTTGACCTCCGGCTTGGTCCAAGCTCAGGCCTTAAGCTCAATGCTTAGGGTTGAGCCTGGGTTGACATTAAATTTGGTCCAGCTTGCACAACTTACACCCCTAGGAATAAATCCATCTATTTGTCCCGTGGAGCCTGGCTTGCTTGAAAAGAAAAAAATAAATAAATAACAGCATACAAACACGCTGAGAATACAATATCTACCTGGATATCGAAAATATCTCCTATATTAATATGTTAAATTCATAGAAAAATGATCCTATGTGTAATTGGATGCCATACTCTCATGCTCTTCACACACATTTTGCTTTCAGGAGATTCATCTTTGTCCTATGTGGCATATGCCAATGGAAGTTGTGTTTTTCCTTGTAATATATGGTATAATGCATCATCATCATCATTCTACCTAAATCGTAGATCCCTATAACTCAAAAAAGAAGAGGGGCACATGTCATTATGTGAATTGAAAATCAAACTTTTACATATTTTTATGAGATAAAACCTGTTTAAATATGCTATCTAACATGTTAGTATTAGTTGTAACTAAAAATTAAGAAAACCATAGTAATTAGGACCCACATGATCATATCATAGTGAGAAGTTAGATTCAAAACATTCGGTTGGGGCCTAGGCTAACCAGATCCGACCCAAATGATATTTCTTATTTGTTATATGTGTAGTTTTCTATCTAGATATCTGCATATATGGAAGATTATATGTATGTAGCTGTTTATACTTATTTCTTACGAGTAAATGGAAGAGAGAAAATAGAAAGGATGATGTATCTTTGCCCTAAAAAAATAAAACTGTAAAGTATTATTATATAATATATATATATATATGTTTATATGAAAGTTATAAGAAATTATTTAAGTACCATATGATTTAATAATGAATATGGTACTGAACAGAACATTTATGTGATTTAGATGATGATGATGTTGATATATTACTGTAAAATAATAGGAGTGCAACTCAGGTGGTTGTGGGAGTAGTTGAAGAATTTCAATTACATCCCGCTAGGGTTTGCGTCAAGGCCCATTCAAATTTGAAAAATGCTTTAACCCACCCATATTACACCCCTACAAAATACGTTTACATGAATATTGTCTACACAAAATGGATTATTAATCACCCCTAAACCCTAATCCTGGTGAAGGTGAGACTCCATCAAAAGGGTCTGTCATAACCAGTCAAAGACTTTACTAGCAAGCCAGTTGGCATGTGTTTGTTAATTTGGTCACTGCTCCCAATCGTACTCAACATAATCAATCTGATATCATTGATTGGTTTGGGTTTGGGTTTGGGTTGGAAACAGCATCCTGAATATTAGTATGGAATTCAACACATTGGGTAGGCTGAGGTGATCAAATCCATGGAATGTTCACACAGACCAACTCGCTAGTCCGGCTCCCAACCACCTGATTCTTCCATTATGAAATTCAGTACAACCTCTTTCTTCCATTGCTAGTTCAATGAAAAATTTGTGTTGCAGTTTGAAATGGATATTGCAAAATTTGTAAATTGAATTTCCCCTCCTCTAGGAAGTGAATAATTAACAAATTTGTCATTACCAAGAAATATGCATTCTATTCTAAGAGCCTAGCTACTTTCAGTTCAACATATGATCTCTTTCTCTCGTGGATACTGTTTCTTACAATTAAAGAGCTCTAGGAAATGTCAAATTCGACATTTCTCTAAACCACACCTTTTTGATTTCTAAGGCATAACTTGCAACACCGTTTTCTATAAAAAAACGGTTCTAAACAAATAAGCATTTCTTGAAACACCAATTTTTTTTGACGTAATGCTGATATATCACCGTTTTCTAGAGCAATGGCAACAATGCCGAACAAACGCAATTTGCTCCAGCATAAACATAGATTCGATTTCTACAACCACTGACTTTGAAAAAAGGAATTATTACTGGTGTGTTATGCGCCCTATCACTTTACCCACTAACCCATTGACTAGGCCTGCTTTACTGTATAGCACCTAGCCCTCAACACAATCATCGAATTTGGATGGTTCTTAGAAGTCGCTTACGGGGTGATCCAGCATTCCGAATGGCTCTTTATTTCAGAATTTTTGAACGGCACTAAGGAGCCCTTTTCTGTGTGTGAGTCCTCTGTTGACTGCAACACAGGCTTTAGATTTTTTGGGTAATACAAAGAATGGATGTTACATAATACAAGTATGATGGCTATCCTCATTGACGTCAGCCATTCAATGTCTTTTCTTGGTTCCTTCTCGAAATTGACCTCTGGGGATATGAATTCAATTCCATTTTAGATGTGTTTGATGTAGGAGTATTTGGCCGATTTGTAGATCTTAATACGTGGCATCGACTGGACGTATCCTAACCACCCATCATCAACCACCACCAATGCCGCTATCTATTTTCAATTATTCTTCTTCTCAGGCAACTCCAATTATAAAAAGGGGCTCTCATATTAAAGTAAACACACATTAGAAGTAGGGGTGGATTCGAGCCGAGCCGAACCAAATAGTGTGAGGTTTGAGTTCAGTTCACCAAGGTAGTATACTCGGCTCGAGTCAAAAAATCATAAGTTTGAGCTCAGTTCGGCTTGAGCTCAATTTGAGAAAAAATGTTTTATAAAAATATTTTTTATTTGATATTTAAAAAATTAAGAATTATAATATTTTTATTATATATTATTTTTTATAATTATAATATATATATATTCAAGCTCAGCTCGTGAGCCTCACAAAGACAACTTCCACATTGACAAAATTGCATTGTTTTTGTTGATGCGGCAATTGTTTTGTTTTCAAAAACAAAACCGACCATGTTGTGGAACACCCCCTTAGGTAATAAATTTAAATTTGTTTAAATCAGAACATGATAAATCTGTACAAAATCAACATAAATTTACAAAATAAAGTGTAAAGCAATAAATGTGTTATAAAGAGAAAAATCTATATATCTAAATCTTATTTAATTCTGAAAAACTTTAGTATTAAAAAATATTCTTTTGTGTTTATGTATTCAATAGATTGGATCAGATTATAATAGATCGGATCAATTAATATTCCAATTTGAATAATTTCATGTCAGATTCAATCTATTTATGGCTAAACAGATATTCAAATCCAATTTAAATGAATTGGATTGAAATTCAAATCGGATAATATCTGATCCATTTGCAGCCCTATGCCAATCTTCACTAGTATATCCATCATTCTCATAAAGTTTTTAGGTGTTTAGATTTCAACAGCCTTGCAGCTAGCTTGGTTTTGCTCGCCCTATAATTTTAATATACATACATTAAATATATAATATTTTATATTATATATATAATATGTGTAGAAAAATTCTTGTATACATTATATAATACAAAATGTTATATAAAATATGAATTAATTGTGTCATATTATAATATATTAATATTTATATATACAACATACAATTTAACATAAAATACATGTATAAATATACATAAATATTATATATATATATATATATATATATATATATATTTGTGGGCCATGCATGAATACAAAACGTAGACCCAAACTTGAAATTTCTGGGTTGGACTGAAAATGATCACCCCTAGGTGAGGTGGGATTTGTTAAACAACCCTTAACACAGTCATCAAGTGCAGCTAATCCAGATTCTATGTAAACGGGCTGTGCCATCTTGAACACTACCAAATAGAGTTGCAGATCCAGGATCTATTAAGTGGCCGTTCAAACGAATTAGGATTTGTTCCTTGCATAGCGCACCTCACACCGATAGACACATACCGTTGTGTATTAGGAATATCTCCTATGAATAATAAAATTAAAGTATGAGAAATATTCCTGATGTGCAATTGAGACATGCTGTAAGGTCAGTATAAAGAGCACACTGTGAGAAACAGATCATAATTCAGACTTTGTTCAAACATGTACTTTGGAAATACATCAAAATAAAAGAAAGAAAAGTGCACTTAAGGTAGAGTTTAGAACCAGGTATGGGTCAGAAACCTGTTATGTTTTTGGTAAACAGAATGGATTAGTGGAGACCCACCCACTAGGAAAGTAGTAGGGCTGTAAAACATATCTATTTATCCGGATTCTATTTTAGATTTGTCCTATTGAGGATGATCCGAATTCAATTTATTTATAATTACAACAGATATGAATCCACCCTTATCCAATCCCATATAATCTGCTTAAATTTCATTTAAATGTGTATCTCTATATACTATATAAAGCACATATTTTTTGCTTTTGATTTTATACAAGTTGTAAAAGTTAAGTTGAAATACTATATATATCATTAAACACAATATTTTAAAAACTGATCTAGAGGCTGAATTGTTTTTGTCTTTGGGTTGTGGGTCATTGGTTCAATTGACTGGGTCGAACGGTTTAGATATATATAAAATGACAGCTTAGGGCACATAGATCTCAAAAAGTTTACATGTATTCGATGTACAATCTATAACCTGGTCACTGAGTCGAATGAGTTAATGGTCAAATTAACTAAATCAAACGGTTCTTGACAAAGTCAACAAGTTTTTAATATCTGATAGGTCTTGATTGAATTGTACCTAAAATCCTAGCCAGGTGACAGAACGACCGAATCGCAGGTTGGAAACATCAGTTAAACATGTGCATTGCCGTGTTCTTATGCTAGTATACTTAAAATTTATATTTTAAATATTGTGTTTTTAGTAAGGCTTTATATGGAAAGAGTGCAAGTGTTGGTTTAATTTTGTAGGCGTTTGATAATAATGAATCTATGTATTGAAAATCACAGCAAATACAGATTCCAAAACATTTATATTCAAAATTGGAGAAAACTTTTGCACTCAAATTTCATCAAAGATGGGTTCCAATCTTGGAATTATCATTATAAAAGTTAATCAACGTAAAATTCGTTTGGAAATAGTATGAAATTATCATACAAAAACTAGCATATATTTGCATTTATATTCAACCTTTTTGTATTTGTATTCTTCTCAATTCTCACATGAGTCTGGATTATATGACATCCAATTATACATTGAGAATATTTCCTTTACATGTCTGTTAAATTTATAGAGATATATTCAGTTAGACCCCCCACAGGTGTGTGCAGCGATTTTACTTGCATGAATTCTGACGCAGCAAAACCCACTTGACTTGAGTTGGGATCTCCCGCCAAGAGAGAGATCTGCTCCTCACAGAAGGCGTCTCACAAGTACACCTCACCATGTATTGGAAATATTTCCTATAAATAATAATATATAAGTATGGAAGATATTCCCAATGCATAGTCGGATGTTGATGTAACCGTTTTTGGTCACGTACCATTTTTTGGGATGTGTAAAATTTTTTGGCTAAGTACCTCGTGTTTGACCTGGTGGTGACGTGCCTTGGTGATGAGCTACTTGGTGGCGAACTTCCCGGGGGAGAACTACCTGGTGATGCTCCCTGGTGGCGAACTGCCTAGTGGCGAACTGCCTGGTGGCGAACTGCCCGGTGGCGAACTGCCCGGTGGCGAACTGCCTGGTGGCGAACCGCCTGGTGACGAACTGCCTGATGGCGAACTGCCTGGTGGCGAACTGCCTGATGGCGAACTGCCTGGTGACGAACTGCCTGGTGACGAACTGCCTGATGGCGAACTGCCCGGCAGTGCTCCCTGGTGGCGAATTGCCTGATGGCGAACTGCCTGGTGGCGAACTACCTGGTAGTGCTTCCTGATGGCGAACTCGTCACTTGACTTGCTCCTAGGCGGTCTGTAACTCAGAGGATGGTGGAGCTCCCTGGTGCAGCGCTACCCGATTACCCCCCGCGTGAGGTGATTTTCTCTCCTTTGTAGACGGCGGGAGCTGAGGGACTTGCGGGAACTGAATCAGAGGACCCGGGGGTATTTTCCCGGCGGGGACTCTCCGATGCCTAAGATAGCATTCTGATTACAGAGGGCTTGGAGAGAAATGAGAGAGCTAGAGAGCGGGGGTTACCATACTCTTTTTCCTCCTTTCTTTTCCCCTTGGCTTTGGGGGTCGGAGTCCTTATATAGTGGTGCCCTCGCGGGTTAGTGGGTAAAAAGCCTTCAAATGGTAAGACGTCATATCCCGTCAGAACCGGGGTACGGTGATGAACTCCTCGAGGTTGTCAGGCTGGCGCTTGTGCCAGGCGGCCAGGTTGGCGCCTGGGCCAGGTTGTCAGGTCGGCGCCTGTCAGTCGACGGGTCGGTGTCCGGGCCAGGTTGCCAGGTCGGCGCCTGTGTCAGTCGGCGGGTCGGTGTCCGGGCCAGGTTGCCAGGTCGGTGCCTGTGTCAGTCGGCGGGTCGGTGTCCGGCCAAGTTGTCAGGTCGGCGCCTGTGTCCGGGTCAAGTCATTAGATCGACGCCTGTGTCCGGGTCAGGTCATCAGGTCGGCGCCTGTGTCCGGGTCAGATTGCCAGGTCGGCGCCTGTGTCCGGGCCAGGTTGCCAGGTCGGCGCAAGTGGCAGGCTGATCCGGCCAGGTCGCGCAGGCCGCGCGCGGTTCGCGCAAGCCGCGCCAGGCCGCGCAGGTCGCGCGCCGGTGCCCGGGGGGGCCCAACTTGGTAAGTTGTTGCCTGGGGGCTTGCCTAGTTGTCACGAGGTGCCACGTGTTGTGATTTCACTGGAGGGCCAAATCTGCCATCATCAGATGTGTTTGTGAGGTTGGTGTGAGGCGTCATGTGTGAGGAGCATATACAGTCTTGCCAACACCAAGAGAGTTTGGATCTGCTCCCCATAGAGTGTTTCTCACACTAACGTTACAATGGTTTCAGCCGCACATTGGGAACATCTTCCGTATTTTGTGTTTTGAGATGTTCCCTATATATAGTGGGATGGGGCTGTGAGGTTGGTGCAAGGAGATGTTTTCGATTCCCACCAACATAGTTTGTTTCAACACCCTTCCAACATCATCTAACATTGCATGTCTCATCATTAGTCCAGAACCCACCATTAGGAGTGGCAACGAGTCGAGCTTTTCATGAGCTGTTCGACCTCGGCTCAGTTTCAATTGTGCTCGAGCCCAATTTATAGGCTCGATTAATAAACGAGCTGAGCTGGAATATATATATATATATATATATATTATTTATTTGTATTATAAAATTATAAAAAATAATATATATAATAAAATTATTATAATTCTTAATTTTTTAATATCAAATAAAAAATATTTTTTATATATCATTTTTTATTTTTATAAAATATTTTTCCTCAAATCAAGCTCAAACCGAGCCGAGCTCGAACTTATGAATTTTTGACTCGAGTTGAGCTTGAACTCAATATTCTAGCTCGAACCGAGCTCAAGCTCGAGCTCGAGCCTTATACAACCTTGGCGAGTTGAGCTCGGGCTTGGCTTGGCTTGAATCCACCCCTACCACCATAAAAGTGGGACCATAGAGATGTGCGGTTTCCGAATCCGGATCCGGATTCGCCCGACCCTGGCCCGTTAGCAGGTCTAGGTGCTGGTCTGCTGGCGTGTACTACGGTCTACACTACTACTTTACACGGAATTGGGATCTGCTCCTTCACACGTACCAAACCACCTAAATCGAACACGAAGGTGTTTCTCTGTCTGAGCTATTCGCCTGAATTTCAAAGTCTACAACACACAGCAAATCGAATCCAACGCGCTACCCCTGCGGCCTGCGAGTCTTCAAAGACGACGACTCTTTCAAACAATTCCATTTTGAATTCCTCCTCTCCGGTTCGATTATGCGAGATTCAGGATTCTGAGCGATCAACGAAACTATTTATTTGAATATTCCTCTATTTCTATCAAAATTCGAAAGATGGGATGCTGTAACAGCAAAGGCGGGGAGTCGACTGCCAATAGGATCGCTAGATGGCGGTCGACGGGCATTGTCGCTCTAAGAGATTCCAAATTGAAGGTAGCCTTTACCTACCCTTTTTATCGGATTTATTTCTGTTCGTTTCGTATCTCATACTTTTACTGTTTTTTTTTTTTAATTTAGATTTGAACTTGTTTTGGATTAAGAAAAGAAATCGGTTGATACGAGCTGTTTGTCGGTTAATTTTTTCGTTTAGTTTATTTCATTCTCTATGTTTTGCTTGTTGCATTTGATGAATTAGTGTTTTAGAGAACTTTATTACTTATCTCATCCTCATCGTGAAGACCAGACTGTTGGAACTTTGGACTACAATTTCTATCTGGTAATACTTGAATTTCAATTGCAGTGACCGTCTTGTTTCTCCATTGTAAATTTTGGTTCACTATTTTTATCCACTAATATAATTGTCATCCCCTTATGGTTTCAGTTTTCTGTTTAATTTATGAGCTGAATTTAAAACTTAGTGTTTATTGTCCATTTTATATTTAATCGTGTTTATGGTCTTTGAGCTTGCATCTCCCTCTCCTTTCTATCCTCCCCTAAGAAGCAGTCACACCCATACTCCAACTTTCTAGCGCAGTATTGCAAACAGAAGCGCTTGGTTTCAATGTTTTTGCTTATTTTCGTTTTTGACAGAAAGTGTTGCAATTCCCGTTACTTAGGACAAAATATGGAATTGTAGTTATGTTACTGGCGTGTAAATCTTGGGTTAAGTTTAGTTGCACTATGTCTCAAGAGAAACCACATGGATTAGATTACTTGCGTTTAGCTCTTGGTTTTGGTGCTGCCTTGGCAGTGTCTCGAATGAGGATAGCTCGTCGAGTTCAGTTGCATTTAGCTATAGTATGGGTAATGGGAGAGATCAACAAGATGGAGAAAAATAGTTTGATCGATTACATGCTCAAATCTATTGATTCAAAATGATGTGCAATTTATTGGTTTTGAGGCCCTTTTCACATAAAGCTGTCACAACTCAATATTAGTTTTCTTTCTCCAGTTGATGGGGAAGTGGTTCTGTTGGTTATTGGAGATCAAGTGAAGAACTTTAATGTTTGCTGCCTCATTGTTGAAATGTTTTGGTGTGCCACATTTAAAGGTAGTTGGCATGCTAATATCAGATTCTCTGGCTTTGCTTCTCAGTTGAACCACCTTGCTTCTATTCTCAGAGAAATTGTACTTTGCTGTTTTCTGGTGAAAGCATTTGCATAATGTTATATTTTACTAAACTGAAAAAATGTTATAATAAATTTTGGGTTGCTAGTAGTAAAAATTGTTAATATCTGAGGTTCAGTTTGGGAAGAGTATAAATACAAATATGTACAGTGCAAATACAAGGTTTAGAAATATAATATTACAAGGTTTTGCACCGTACATATTTGTATTTGTACTCTTACCAAACTAAGCCTGAGGAGAAATGACACCATCTGTATTATGAGTACTGTATTCAGATTTTAATTAATTAGGTCTATCTCAGTGTTGTGGGTGAAATTAATCTCCTTAGGATTTAGAATATATTTTATGGTTGGTTTTGCCTCATTGTTCTGGACACACTAACAGAAACTTTTTTTTAATTGTTTGTTATGGTGATGAAAAATATTAGAACAATTGGGTTGGTTGTCAGTTAAGGGAACCACGAAGATGATAATCATTTCTACTTCTTTTCCCCTTTTCCCATCCATTTATTGGTAAACTGACCATGAAACCTCCGATTGTACAGATAGTACCAAATGAAATTTTTGACTTGGAGAAATCTGTACGTACTCTTGATGTAACACACAATAAAATAGGTAAAATTATATTCTTATCTATTTATCTCTCTTTTACTTTCTTGTCCTTTCCCTTGCTTTCATTTGTTTCTTGCTTTAGCTGGCCAGGCTATCTTCCACAGAACAGTACATAACATGCAATGATTGGTCTGGAGCATTTACTTATGCAAACCTTAAATGCATGAAATTTCTGTTTCTCTGTATTTTCTATTTTTGTAATTTTGATCCTTCCAGGTAAAAGGTGCAAAGTTTGTGGAAACACTTTTGAGAAACACTTAAATGGTCCATTAATATATTCCCAAGTATACTTTTATCTAGTGTCTGTGGTTGTTTTGCATGCAACCATCATATCAAATTTAGTGGAGCACTGAAGCATTCTCAAGAAATAATTCAAAAATAAATTGATTAAGTTATTTCTACAAAGAGAGTTTATGCAGATACATTTTTAGACACCCATATAGGCAGATAGATAATGCTATTCTTTGCCCAAAGTTCCATATATGATAGTTTTGTAACTCACATAGATGGCTCATTACAAGATTAAATAGGTCCCAATGCTATGATTAGAGTATAGAGATTGACATTAAATACTTTTTTTTGAGTGATCTTGCTTTTCTAAGACTTATTTCTAGTGCAACTGATGTTTTACTTCTGCAGTTGACATTCCTGTGGCGATCTTCAAATTAACCAACATGCAGCGCTTGGTAAGAATCAAGCAATTTCATGTTTATGTGTAAAATACAATAAAAAAGTATTCATGTCAAGTGGTGTAGGGGTGGGAGTCTTGGATTCTTCTTTTTGATGGATTTATCAAAGGGAGTTTGAGGTCCAAAGTTTATCTTAAGTTCACTAGATGTCTGACTAATAGAGTTCTCCATGGTTGACTTTCACTTTGCTTCACTTTTTTTTTTTAATGTCCAAAGGATAAATAAATACCACTAGGAACATCACTGGAGCTCAACTTTTTTGAATCCGAAATTTCATTGCTTTCAACTATTAGCTTGTTGGCCCAATGTCCCATCCCATGATTGTGCCATATTGTGGGCTCAGGGGCCAAATAGGACTTCTATCTCTTATACCCTCCTGTTGTATGTGCTCATTCATTTGCATATGATACACCTGTATTGGACCCTTTAAGAAAGATCTGGATTTCTGTCACAGAATTTTTTGACAGGATTATGAAACAAGGGGCCTGAAAACCTGACAGAAAACTCTTTGTTTTCAGATATTAGCAGATAATCTTATTGAACGACTTCCAGAGAACCTGGGGAAACTCCAGTACCTAAAATTTCTCATTATTGATGAGAATCGAATTACCACATTGCCTGATGAGTGTAATTTTCTGCCCTAAATAAGTACTATGCTGTCATGTATAATGTAATTTGGTGCATTCAATGCATATTTTCATGAAGACAGTTTTATATGGTCATTTCTTCCCTCCTAGTTGACAACTAGTCTTATTCAATAGGGCCTTTACTTCTTATGATTTATGATATTGCTGTTATTTCTGACCATATATGAATTTCCTTTGTCCAGTAGGGTTGCTGGTGAGGCTTGAGCAATTATCTGTCTCTGGGAATTTGCTAACTTGCTTGCCTGAAACCATAGGTAGCTTGCGCAATGTGAGTATATATTGTTTAGTCAGCCACAAGTTATGTCCAATTGCTCTGCACTCTTTGTCATTGAGGCTACATTCATCTCAGATGGTTGTTTACTTGAATTTGCCTAAATTGTTTTGGTCTATGTTTCTAGTTTAGAATAAATCATTAACTAATAATCAATGTTTGAAAATATGGAGGCATGATGTGAGGTGTTTCACTATCTGGAGGTATGAGGTGTAGTACAGAATGCAAGAAGTGTTAGCCTCCTGTTACAAGGAGGCCTAAGCCTCCTCAAGAGGAGGAGGAAGAGAAGGAAGGAGTTCTCCTTTTCTTTTCTTTTCCTTTCTTTTTTTTCTTTCTTCCTCTCTGCATGGGCAAATGGTATATGGCTCAGAGGCACCCATGCCTCCAGAATACGTCTCAGGGTGTGCCTCCATGTGTATACCTCAAGCACCTTTAAAAACATTTCCAATAATATTTCCTTGTTCTGTTTGACTTTCAACAATTTAACTTCTCCACTGAACAAAAACTAGAAGATCCTTTGTTAGTTTAGGTCTTTTTCTAAATGTGTTTATTGGTTGTGGAGTCTCTTTTATTAGTTTAAGATTTCATGATACCATTCTAACACATAATAAGGCATATGAATGAAACTTCTAGAACTTTTTATTTATGTTAAACTTGTATTTTAGTGTGGTCAATGAGATGGAACATATTATACCAGAAGGCTCTGGGTCAATCCCTAGCATGATAATACCTATGCAGTATCTGAGGTGGCAATGCACTTAAATTGATAATGCAGGATTGCTTAGTTGATGCAAATGACCAGGTTGATCACTTGGTGAATTGCACTGGATGACCTTTCTCACATTACCTTTTCCTATAGTGAGACATAAAATGGACTAAAAGTTGGAGGATATTTGTAGCTTTGATGTTTTTGTGAATTGGGTCTTGTGAAATATGCGTTGATAATATGCATGATTTGTACTGTTTTGGATTGGAATATTTAGCTTCTCTTTGATAACTTTGATATTTATTTACTTGTATGTGCACATCAAACCAGACTGAGTTTTAGTACTAGTCTAAATATTGTCAATGGGATAAGATAATGAATAAATTGCTAGGATCTAGCTATGGTTTAAGTTACAATTCTAATGGAAACAATAAAGTCATAAGAAGAAAATTCAAACTATAACTATTCTAATAAAAGAAAAAATATTTATTGATAAATATGTAACTGGAATGTCCCTAAAGGGAGGAGGTTGACCTTGATGTTAAAATAGACTAATCAATCTCCAGATAGGATAAAGAGAAGACTGTACAAATGAGAATTACATCAATACCTGGTCCTGGTAACTGGTGTTACCCAACGAAGTTGGTCCCTGGTTACTCCATTACTTGCAAGGGAAGCAACTAAGGTGTTAGCTGTTCTAGGCATCCATTTGAACGAGCCTTAATATTTTGATTGACTGCATAATTGGAGGAGGAACTGAAAACTGTGGAAGAGGTTTGCGTTGGGTAGACACATGAAACTAAGGTGGCAGCATGAATAAACTTACGTTTATGATCACCACAATAGCATTGCTTGATATATTGTTTTTTAGTAGAAAATTGGGGTACAATTGTATAGTCATAGTGAATGTGTCTTGAAGGAGTTTTTAACTGTCATTTTACATTATTTATTTTTCCAATTGTATACTTTGGGTAACATTTCTTCCTTCTCAATCCTGGTTCAGTTCCATTTTTTTAATTTTGATGCCATGTGTACAGAGGAGACAAACTATACTGTCATTCACGTTCTTTGAGTTTCTATGAACTTTAGCTTTCAATATGATGTTGCAGGACCTAATGTGGATTCTTTGACAATGCAGTTATTGTTATTAAATGTGTCAAATAACAAGTTAAAGTCCCTACCAGAATCAATTGGGAGTTGCTTCTCTTTAGAAGAATTACAAGCCAATGGTATTTTCAGCTTCCATATATCATTATGCTCTCAGATAGCATGCATGATGCACGTGGACATAATGAAAAACAATTGATTATTTTGATTGTTCTTGTTCATTTAGAATTTCATTTGTTGAAATATTTACTAAGTTAACCTAATTAATCTACAATATATGCATATGTTTTTCTAAAATAGCTTGGGTTCTTCTGTAGAATTGCATGCTTGTGTGTGTCTGAGAGAGAGACTTATAGTGGCTGGATTCTTTGCTTTTGCCTTTTTTAATTGCATTTGTTGGTGTGACAGCTGACTGGTACAGCATTTGGAGAATTAAATTTGGTTTTGACTTTTAAGTTGTCCCAGCCAATGTTTTAAAAACCAAACTGAGCACTGGATCATTTTATTTCTAAATGGTTTGACCAATCCAGCTCAGTCTTATCTAAATGATAGTCAATACATCATAAGCATGTGTTCGTTCACTTGTGCAACACCTTATAGTTCCTTTTAAAAGATCTTCCCGCAGACCCACCAAAGAAGCACCTTACAACCCTCCAACAAAACCACCATTGCAGCACCTTATAATTTCTTCTTAGTTATCTTCTTGTAAATTCTTTCTTGCAAATTACCTCCTTTTCTTTAATTCTGCACAACCAATCAAAGGCTAAATGCCTACCATGTCCACTGCAGGCTGCTGGATCTCTTAGAAGCTAGTTCTCTCTCTCTCTCTCTCTCTCTCTCTCTCTCTCTCTCACACACACACACACACACACACGTGCATGTGCACATGCTTGCATTCTCACTTACACTTGAAATGATCACCACCTTGTTATCATCTTTCTCAAGGAAAAACCCTCCAACTTGTTCTTGTCTTTGTCTCTCATGCATCATCTCTTCCCCTTTGATATCAAGGAAAAACCCTCCACCTTCCTTTGTATACCCTTGTTCTTGTCTTCTATACCCTTCTTTGTATAGAAAATGGCATGCACACTTCAAAAAGGAAGTTAATGGATCATAAGAGAGAAAACAAAGAAGTGACAAAAACCTTCTTATTTTTTCTTGCATCTCATCTTTTAAGCTGTTGTGCTGAACTGGTGGAAAAAAAACCTGAGCTGTTCCCAAATTTTCATAGATGGAAAATGGTTCAAATGGTTCTGTCCGATTTTGATGTAAGGACAGTTTAATTAATGGATTGGATTGATAATTATGTCTCTTAACAACCTCACCTGGTTGATCATTCAGTTTGATCAGATTTTTAAGATGGTGTTTGGTTCCATTACTGTTTATCAGATAATTGGCACCAACTCAGTGCCACATAGGTGTTTCTCCCAATGAAGTTTGAAATTTTGTTTGGTTAATTCATTTATTGAGAAAATGTTTTTCTTGGGTTGTGTGAGAGCCATCATTGGAGGAAACATCATTTTTTATGTTCAATGGTAGGCGTTTTTTCCTATTCAGCTTATGTGGCTCCTAATGGTGCCTAGCTGTCATAAAGCAATAAAAAACATTTTGTCCCGATTTTCAAGGGAAAAATCGTACAAAACGTTTTTCTGATAAATGGCTATGGAACTAAACAGCCCCTAAAATACCAATCCTGGTCTACATTTTCTCATTGAACCATATCGTATTTGAAAAAGAAATGCTTCAATGGAATCATTGTATTTTAACTTAACTAATGTTCTATTAACTCTTGCTGGTATAAGTGGTTTCAGATGTTTTCTGTAGGTGTTATGCTTGTGACTTTTAATATTTTTGCCCTCTTTTTTTATCCTCAACTTCAAGATTCTGAATTGTGCTTGCAGGCAATTTAATTGATGATCTTCCGTCATCAATTTGCAATCTCGTATACTTAAAGTCCCTCTGCTTAGACAACAATAATGTGTATCAGGTATGAACTTCAAAACCTAGTGAAACTTCATTTGCTATTAATTCATTATACTTTACCTTTCTTCAAAAAATTTATAGGTATATGTATATAATGCATTTACTTGTTCTCATCTCTTGATTGCTAACTTTTGAATAGATAGAGAGCACTTTTTTTTCTAAAAAATCTCTGAACTATTTCATGTAAGGCAGTGCCCTTAATGAACATTGGCTATTGGTGAAAACTCGAGTTTTGTAAGACTGCATGTTCGTAGATTTTCCTTTAATTGCCCTGTTGGTATGCACATGTAACTTATTCACTGAGCAGAACTTATGTTTAATTCAACTGAGGTTCAATAAAGAAGTGAAAATGTAATTGTGATCACAAAACTTGATTCTTTTATAACTTTGCCAAGTCTATGATAATAGAGAGCTTATTGTTTTGTTAAAATAAGGAAAGGTAAGAAAAAAAATAGAGCGTCTTGTATTCTCATTCCAAATTTTGCTATCAAGAGAGTGTATCATACCTAACCTTTCTAAAACCTCTAAAGGATATATTTACCTTCAAAAAGTAACTATTAGAAGTGCACCTACAGTACTGATAAAATGTTAAAACTCTTTTCAAATAAACACTTGAGAATGATTCTAGAAAAACATGACTAAGTAGCCTTAAATTTTTAAGAACTATGAGGGAGTTAGGTTTATGAGCAGCAATTGTTTTGGGAAAAGTTGTAATTGACACATTCTGTATTACATAATAGTTGTTGGAAGTTCTTCCAACATTTGGTTGTAATGTTCATGATTTAACTAAATAGAATTTCCTTTACTGTTCAAAAAACAGAAAAAAAAGAACTACGAGGGAGTTAAACTTGTAAAGTATGAGGTTTAGGCAATCATGAAACCTAGTAGTTTTTCTAGATTTAGAGAGCATATTAGGGCTGTAATTGGATCAGATTCGGATTGGATTCAGCAAAATCGGATTCAAATCTGATTTGATTGGATTTGAATTCAAATCCTAACGGACTTGGACCAGATTCGGATTTAATTCAACTCCGCTTTAATTTCTTAAAATACCAAAAATAAAAGATTTAATTACTTTTCAACTTTTATATATAATAAATTAATATAAGTATAACACACTGAATTTATTATATATATAAATTCATATTTAATATATTATATAAAATATATTTTATAATTTTAAATATAATTATATACAAATTATATATTAAATAAATAAATATTGTAATGTAATCGGATTCAGATTTTAATAGGATCGGATGGGGTCAAATCCAAATCCGAATTCGATTATTAATCCAATGTTGATTGTAACATCCGAATCCAAGATAATCGGATCGGATGTCGGAGGGCCTTGGATTTTTGTGTATCATTGACAGGCCTAGAGCATATGTGCCTTCAAAAGCACATGACTTAAATAGCAAGAAGTGTTTAAGAACTGAAGGGAATTGAACATCTAGGATTTGAAATTTAGACATCGGTTAAACTGAGTAGTTTTCCTTTCCATTCTTTGGATATGTATGTGTTTGTTTTCACAACTTTATGATTAAATCTAGGGGTGCTCATAAAAACTAAAAAACTGGAAAACCGAACTGATCGGTTCAGTATTTTTGAAAACCGAAGGACCGGTTCAGTTTTCGGTTAACCTAGAAAAAATCGACAGTTAACCGAACTGACTAGTATATATATTTTTATGTATATTATATATTTTAATATATATCATATATTATCTATAATTCTATATTATATATTTATATGCATTATGTATATATATTTATAATATATACATTATAAATATAAAAAAATCGAATAGGTTGTTGGAATGTTAACTTTATTTATTATGTTTTATTCTGCTGAGTTAGGGTCTGTTTGGACAAATTAAAGCATTTTTTTTGTTTTTTATGATGGAACTTAAGTAGGGGCATAAGGGTCCTTTCCCTTCTAATTATGGTCGCCCTATATATATTAATATAAGCTGGCGCCGCCAGCACTGTAGTAGACTCCAAATCTCTCTCTTCTCTTCTCCTACCTCTCTTCTCCTCTGTTCGGCTGTTAATATGGTATCAGAGCTGTTCTGCTAGGCCTGTGAGCAGATTGAACAAGCTTCAACCTGCTGTCTTCTTCAACTGAGATAAAAAAAGTGCAGACCTACGACTGATACAGATTTTTTTTAGTGTTTTTTTCCTTTTCCTTGGTTGTGTACCAAGAAGAAACTATATGACTCCAGACTGCTGAATGTTTTCTGAGAAGCTGTGAGGTTCGAACCTCTTTTTTTTATGGATTGTGTGATCCCATGTCTGAGAATTCAGATCTGTAGGTCGTGGATGACCTGATCTTTTAACCCTTGTGGTGTAACCATACTGGTTTATGACCCCTCCTAGCAGTTGATGTGTTTGGGGTGTCTGGAAGTTGGTGGAGTGTGACTGCTAGGTCAGATCAGCTCTGAGATCACCCTAAAATCTTGCCTTTTTTGAACAATCTAGGCTAGTTTGTGGTCGGATTCTGTCCAGATTAGCGATAGGAGGGATCATAAGATGTGTGTAAGGTCTGAAAGGTGTTTGAATTATGTCCTCTGAGAATTCTGCAACTTCAGGAATTTCAGGAGGTCAAAATGGAATGAGTGGGGGGATGGATATGAGTTTCCCCATGGTTGTAATCCCCTTTGATGGACTGAACTATCTTGAATGGTGTAGGGGAATTAAACTTTATATTACTGCTAGAGGAAAAACTAGGTATATTAATGGTAAAATCAAGGAACCAAAGATTGGTAGTGCTGAACATGACAGATGGGACCAAGAAAATAGCATGGTGATGCCATGACTCTTGGTTTCCATGCTGCCACAAGTAAGGAAGACCTTTATGTGGATTGAAACAGCTTGTGAAATATGGGAACAAGCAAAGTCTACCTATTCAAAACAGAGACACTATGCAAAGATATATTAATTATAAGCATAATCCTCCACTTGCAAGCAAGGGGAGAGGAGTCTCTCGGTGTACTATTCAGACTTGACATCAATTTGGAAGGAACTGGATCATTATCAAAATGTGAATTGGAAGTGCGATGAGGATGCAAAGGCCTACAAATCACTTGTTTCCCAGCAACGGGTATTTGCCTTTCTTTTGGGGCTGAATCCTACATATGAATCCATGAGGGTACAAATCTTAGGAAGTAAGAACCTACCTTCAGTCCAAGAAGTTTATGCCCTAGTTTAGTTTGAAGAGAGCAGAAGAAGTGTGATGAATTGTACAGAAGGGGAACCGATTGCACTAGCTATTCGAGGGGGTACAAGTTCAAATGTTGGAGGTTCTTTTAAAAGGGAGATTCACAGAAGAGAGTGGATGACAAAGACAAACTTTGGTGCACTCACTTTCAAAAGTCCAGGCACACTAGAGACGTGTTGGGATCTTCATGACAAGCTGAAATGGACTCAGGAATTGAGTAAGAAGTCTAATCCGAGTAAGAAGCCAACCCAACGGAGTCAGAAGAAATATAACTTAGCAAATGTGGCATCTCAAGAGACTAGTCCCATGGTACCCCAAGAGCGACACTCTGGTTCTGACCCCAAGGAAAAGATCATCAACTCCTTTCGTGATCACTTGGAATTATATGGTAGGACACTTCGCCAGATGGATTCTGGCCCTACTCCTTCTACCTCCTTTGCGTCTACATTAGGTGACACTGCCACTGCATTCCATGTGTCATCTCATACATCTGATTCCCCTTGGATAATTGACTCTAGAGCCTCAAACCACATGACTGGTAAGTCAAATTTATTCAGGCATAGAACCTCCTATTTGGGAGAGATAAGGTGAGACTGGTTGATGGGTCTTATTCCACCATAGCCGGTCAAGGAACCATTTCCCTTCCTCTTAGTCTTACCCTCCCTAATGTGTTGCATGTTCTTAAATTACCTATCAATTTACTTTCCATTAGTAGTATTACTCATTCCTTTAATTGTTCAGTGACCTTTTTTTCTTCATGTGTATTTCAGGATTTGACCTCGGGGAAGACGATTGGTAGAGGAAGTATGGTGGATGGCTTCTACGTGTTGGAGAATAAAGTTGGTCTTGTGGCTACAGAGTCTTTAAGTTCTTCTAGTGAGAGTCATGCCTACTTGTGGCATAATCGTCTTGGTCACCTTTCGTTTGAGTCTTTAAAACTTATGTTTCCTGAGTTGTTTAAGTCTTTGTTAGTAAATTGCAGTGTCATACATGCCAATTGAGCAAACATTGAAGAAATTCCTTTTCCTTTAAGAAATAAAATATCTGAATTTCCTTTTCATATTGTCTATTATGATGTTTGGGGACCTATTTCTCTACCTACTGAGACTGGATATAAATATTTCATTAATTTGATCGATGACTACTCTAGATATACGCGAGTGTATCCTATGCGATCTAGAGATGAAGTGCCAAAGATTGTGAAAAACTTTCAACGAATGGTTTTCACTCAATTTCAAATTGAAATTCACATTTTTCAGTCGGACAATGCAAAAGAGTACTTCCATAGTGATCTCACAGAGTTCTTTGCTTCGTGTGGATCTCTTCATTGAAGCTCTTGTGCCAGGACACCTCAACAAAACGGTGTTGCTGAAAGGAAAAACCGTCATCTACTTGAGGTAGCTCGTGGTTTATTACTTCATATGAATGTTCCGAAACGTTTTTGGATGGATGTTGTTACGTGCGCTACATATATCAACCGTATGCCATCTCGATTACTAGAGTATAAGGCCCCACATCAACTCTTGTTTCCTACAGCTCCGTTGTCCCCTATTCCAATGCATGTCTTTGGGTGTCGTTGCTTTGTTCATGACTTGTATCTTACTCGCAGTAAACTCGATTCCCGTGCCACTCCTTGTGTTTTTCTTAGTTATCCATTATCTCAAAAGGTTACCGCTGCTATGATCCTAATTCAAGCAAGTACTATGTCTCCATGGATGTATCATTCTTTGAGAGTCAACCATTTTTCTCGATTTCTCCTCAGGGGGAGAGTAGGGTTGAGGAGAAACACACTCAAGTTCAACTACCTCCTCTTCTTGACCCTTCTCCATTTCGGGTCTTTCTTTGCCGCCATAAGAGCCAGTAGAGTTTAAGAGCCGTGGAACCTGAAACTATGCAACCAATATCATCGGACTCTCCAGAGGTAGATCCGCCTCATCAGCCAGGTACACTTGTTCCCATTGATATGCTTGAATCTCTTAACATTGATCCTCTTGTTGTTAATGATCTTGATGTTCCTATTGCTAAGAGAAAGGGTGTTAGGTCTTGTACTACTAATCATCCTATCTCTCACTTTGTGTCCTATGATCATATTTCACCTTCATACCATGCCTTCCTTTCCTCTATTGATAGTGTCTCTGTTCCTAAGAATGTGGCAGAAGCTTTATCCAAACTTGAATGGACAGATGCAATGGAGGAATAAATTAATGCCTTACACAAAAATGGCACCTGGGAGTTAGTGAATCTTCCTGAACGGAAGGAACCAGTGGGTTGCAAGTGGGTATTCACAGTAAAGCATAGAGCTGATGGTTCAGTAGAAAAATACAAAGCTAGATTGGTGGCCAAAGGGTTTACACAAGTGTATGGAGTAGACTCTGTAGAGACCTTTGCTCCAATAGCCAAGATGAATTCAATCAGAATCCTCATCCCACTGGCAGCTAACCTTGATTGAACTTCATCAGTTGGATATCAAGAATGCATTCTTGAATGGTGACCTAGAGGAAGAGGTTTACATGACTCAACCTCCAGGTTTTTGTGCCAAAGGTAGTGAGCAGAAGGTGTGCAAGTTAAAAAAAATCTTTATATGGATTGAAATAATCACCTTGGGCCTGGTTTAGTAGGTTTCATTTAGCAGTGCAACAAAAGGGATTCAAACAATGCCAGTCAGATCAATAATTTATTTGTGAAAAAAGGTGAAGGGAAAATTGCAGCTTTAATTGTCTATGTTGATGACATAGTAATCACAGGAAACTGGAAGACTGAAATACAGAAGCTGAAGAAATTCCTAGCCACTCAATTTGAGGTGAAAGATCTAGGCCCCTTACGTTATTTTCTTGGAATTGAAGTTGCCCACTCAAAAAGGGGCATCTTTATTTCCCAAAGAAAATATGTACTAGACCTATTAGAGGATACAGGCAAGTTGGGAGTGAAACCAATTGATTCACCCATTGAACCTAACCATCAGCTAGGAGACAGTTAGGGGGAGTGTTTGAAAGATGTAAAGAAGTTCCAGAGACTTATAGGGAGACTCTTATATTTGTCTATGACCAGACCTGATATTGCCTATGCAATGGGTGTTCTTAGTCAGTTCATGCGTAATCCTAAGACAACTCACTTTGAAGCTACAGAAAGAATCCTTAGATACCTCAAGAAGTTCCCAGGAGCTGGTTTGCATTTCTAGAAACATGGGCATTTGAAAGTGGAGGTGTATACAAATGCTGATTGGGTAGGGGCAATCGATGACAAAAAATCTACCAGTGGGTATTGTACCTTTGTGGGAGGAAACCTAGTCACCTGGAGAAGTAAGAAGCAAAGTGTGGTGGCTAGATTCAGTGTTGAGGCAGAATACAGAGCCATGTCTCATGGAATTGCTGAAATGATGTAGATAAAAAATTTGTTAGGAGAGTTGGGTTTTGCAGTTAACAAACCTATGTCACTCTACTGTGACAACAAGGGTGCTATCAACATTGCTGCTAACCCAGTCCTCCATGATAGAATAAAACATATTGAAGTGGACAAGCATTTTATTAGAGAAAAACTTGTGAGTGGGGAGAAGTGTGCACTCCTTATGTTAATTCAGAGGAACAACTTGCAGACATCTTTACCAAGGGCCTTCAACACGTGCGACATAATAATTTGTGTGACAAGTTGGGCATGATTGACATCCATGTCCCAACTTGAGGGGGAGTGTTGTAATGTTAACTTTATTTATTATGTTTGTATTCTGCTGAGTTAGGGTCCGTTTGGACAAATTAAAGCAGTTTTTTTCTTTTGTTTTTGATGCTATAACTTAAATAGGGGCATAAGGGTCCTTTCCCTTCTAATTATGGTTGCCCTATATATATTAATATAAGTTGGCGCTGCCAGCACTGTAGTAGACTCCAAATCTCTCTTTTCTCTTCTCCTACCTCTCTTCTCCTCTGTTCGGCTATTAATATAGGTCAAAAACCGAAACAAGTCAATTGGTTAACCAGTGGTATTGGTTCCATTTCGGTTCAGGGAATTGCAAATGTTGGGATCAATGGCCTTACCCAAGAGGGGGGGGGTGAATTGGGTATAGCTTAAAACTTTGAATAGTTCAAGTTAGAAACCTTCCCCAAAATCTGAAGTTAAGCCTTTAATAAAAATTGCAGCAGAATAGAGGCTTAGATTATTCAGTAGTGGAGACAAATGAATGATCAAGGTGATCAACTCATTGCTAAAGTATGAGCTGCAGCTTCAAACAAATAAACAATATAATCACAATGACTCAGGGGCCAGCAGTTAAATAAAGATAGAACAATAATAAAATGTAACTGTTGAAAGTAAATGGCAGCTGAAGTACTGGCTGTCATGGAAGGAATTTAGAAAGTGAAGGACTTGAATATTCACAAGCTTTGAATTGAGGAAGACTCAAAGTTGGTGATTAGATGGTTGCAAAAGGAAGGGGATGGGGGATGGTGGGAATATATTCATGAGAAGAGAAGGCCCGCTACAAGGAATGGAGGTTATTCTACAATGGGTGAAAAGTGATGCTAATTCTTTGGCAAAAAAAGGGGTGGGAAGAACTCTCTTATCTTGGGCATGTTTGTAATTTGTACATCTCTCGGGAGAGTTAAGAGAGTTTCTCTCTCCCTTCTTTGTTGTATACCTTTCTACTTTATTTAATGAATATGATTATGTTATTGATAAAAAAAAAGTAAATGGCAGCTGAAATAAATGAAACAATAAGGTAAAGTAACTGCTGAGGATTGTTAGTGGAGTTGTGGAGTTGCAGTTAAATGAAAGAATGAACAATAAACTCAATGTAACTACATAATAAAGGCAGCTAAAATGTAAATAATTGAAATGTAAAATGGCAGTTGTACAAAATGTGTGTGCCGAAATTTTAGCTAGAGACTAAGGACCAGCTACAAGCAAGTAGCTGAGAGAAGGACCAGCTACAAGTAAGAAGCTTAGAAAAGGACGCTACAAGAATAATCAACTTGAGATTCAAGAAGTTGGAGAACTGCTATCGGAACCTCAATGACAGATTAACTACTGAAATGTAAATAATGCAGTTGAACAAAGTAGTCGAACAAGACTACAAATATCTCTTAGGTTTTGAACAGAAAATAAAGAAAGGAAGAGTGAAAATGAGAAGAAAAAGAAGAGAGATGAAGAGGGAGAACTCGTGGAGAGGTATTAGAAAGAAGAGAGTGGTTGGTGTGTTTAAAACAACTGCCTCACTCCTTAATTTATATACATAGTTTCCTAATTATAAAAGAACTTTAATGTTTCATTGGCAATAAAAGATAAGATTAAAATAAAACTAATCCTAGATAAGAAAGAATAAAACTAATCCTACTAAGAAAGCTGATCCTAGTCAGTTTAAATCTAAGTACATCTCTAGGCGTCACACAAATACACTTAATGTGGGGTCCACAATTTCCTACACTCCCCCTCAAGTTGGGTAGTAGATATTTGTCATTCCCAACTTGCATAGATCTTCTTCTAACTTCTTTCTTGAAACAGCCTAGATGAGTAGGTCTGCAAGATGCATGTCAGAGGTGATGTTGGGAAGGCATACTTCTTGAGATGTAACCCTTTCTCTGATAAAATGCCGGTCCACTTCGATATGCTTAGTTTTGTCGTGCTGTACTGAATTATGGGCTATATTATGGCAGCCTGATTATCACAGTACAACATTAGGGGTTTCTCATAAACAATACCCAATTCCTCAAATAATGATCTCAACTATAGAATCTCAGCCACACCATTTGCCATGGACCTATATTCAACTTCAGCACTTGAACGAGAAACAACACTTTGTTTCTTACTCTTCCAAGAGACCAGATTACCTCCTACAAAGGCACAATATCCAGAGGTAGATCTTCGGTCATCAACACAACCGGCCCAATCAGCATCTGTGTAGACTTCTATCTTCATGTGGTCATTTTTCTTGAACAAAATGCCTCTGCCTAGGGACCTCTTCAAATATGCTAATATCCTTTCAACCACAAGGAGATGAGTAGTTCTAGGAGAGTGCATATACTGACTAACTACATTGACTACATAATTGATGTCAGGTCATGTGAGGCAAAGATAGAGAAGTTTTCCAACTAACTGTTGAAACATAGCTTTATCTTCAATAGGCTCTCCACCCTCTGCACTAATCCTGTGGTTCTGTTCAATAGGTCTGTCGGCAGGCTTAACTCCCAACTTTCTTGTTTCTTCTAGTAGATCAAGAACATACTTTCATTGAGAAACAAAAATCCCATACTTGGATTTAGCTACCTCAATGCCCAAGAAGTATCGTAGTTCCCCCGGATTTTTTACCTCAAACTCTTGATGAAGGAGTTGCTTAAGAGACTCAATCTCACTAGTATCACTCCCGGTTACTACAATGTTGTCCACATACACGACAAACAAGGTTATGGAGGAACCCACTCTCTTGATAAACAAGGTGTGGTTTGACTGAGCCTGCACATATCCGAACCTATCAAGGGCTCGTCTGAATCTGTCAAACCATGCTCTAGGGGACTGTTTTAGTCCATATAGAGCTTTGTTCAACCAACAAACCTTTCCTGTCTCCGTACCATAAAATCTTGGAGGCAACTGCATGTAAACTTCTTCTTGCAAGTGTCCATTGAGAAAGGCATTTTTAACATCCATCTGATTCAATGGTCAAGGGTAACTAGCTGCAAGAGATAATAGTACTCTGATAGTGGTCATCTTTGCTACTGGCGCAAAAGTTTCTAAGTAGTCAATACCATATGTCTGAGTAAATCCTTTTGCAACTAATCGAGCCTTATACCTTTCAATAGAACCATCAACATTATGTTTCATAGTGAATACCCATCTACATCCAACCGGTTTCTTTCCTTTAGGTTGATCAACTATCTCCCAGTTATTGTTTCTGATGAGGGCATCCATTTCTACTTTTATCGCATCTTTCCACTCTGGTACTTCCAATGCTTCCTGTATTGTTTTGGGAATGGGAATTTCAGCAATGGATGCAAGAAATGACTTGTAGGAGGGAGACAAATGATCATAGGATAGGAACTGAGAAATGTAGTGAGTTGTGGTGCAACAACGTTTGCCTTTATGAACTGCTATGGGGAGATCAAGGTCACTGAATGAAGGTGAAGGCTCCATGGTTGGATGTCTCTCATCTGTAGTATTTGTGGTACCTGGATCTGGATCTGCAGAAGGAACTGGGGCTACTGTGGTACCTGGATCTGAATCTGCAGAAGGAACTAGGGCTACTGTGGTACCGGGATCTGGATCTGCAAAGGGGACTGGAACTGGCCTGTACTGTTGATGTCCAAAATCGACCTGTTTCCATCGTCTGTGATAGACTCTCACATCCTTGCACCTTTGACATCCTTCCCCATTACATCCTTCTTCACTTAATGGGATTGGAAAAGGAACTTCCGATGAGCTACTCCCGGCTTCACTATTCTCCCCTTGAGGAGAAACCCTTGGATAATATGGTTTATCCTCAAAGAAGGTGACATCCATTGAGACAAATCTTTTTCCAGAAGTCGGTTCATAACAACAATATCCCTTTTGAGTTTGGGCATAACCAAGGAAAATGCATTTGGAGGCCTTAGGATCAAATTTGGAACGATGAGGGCCAAGGATTTGAACGAAGCAAGTGCACCCAAAGGTTTTGAGGGGAATGGTAAACAATTCTTTATCACGGTATAAAAGGTTGAATGGGGTTTTCATGTCAAGAACTCGTGAGGGAATTCGATTGATAAGATAAACTGCTGTAAGAATGACATCCCCTCAGAAACGTACAGGCACATTCGAGGTAAACATAATACCTCTGGCTACCTCCAATATGTGTCTATTCTTTCTTTCAGCAACCCCATTCTGCTGTGGTGTATGTGGGCAGGTACTCTGATGGATATCCCATGATCAAGCATGTAGGAGGCTAATGGGTTTGAAAAATATTCTTTTGCATTGTCGGATCTAAAAATTTTAATTTTGATCCCAAATTGGTTTAAAATCATTTGACGAAAGATCCGGATTAATGCTGGAACCTCATCTCGAGAACGCATAAGATAAACCCAAGAGAACCGAGTATAATCATTAACAAATAATAGGAAATATCTGTATCCCCCCATGGCAGTGGTATGATGGGTCCCCAAACATCAATATGCACAATTTCAAAAGGAATATTGCTTCTGTTATTACTTAATGGATAGGTAGTCCTACAATGTTTTGCAAGTTCACAACTTTCACATTTCAAACTTGTCACCTGAACAGATTCAAATATACTAGGAAACAAACTTTTCAAAGCCTGAAAAGATAAATGGCCCATCCTATTATGCCAAAGCATCACCTGATCAACAGACTGAGAAACAAAGGATTTCTTAGTTTCACTATCCTCCTTATGAGCACTTCCTCCAAGTAGGTAGATTCCATTTGTCTCACGGCCAGTCCCAATCACCTTCCTTGTTCCAGATCCTGAAAAATACATTGATCAGGAAAAAATGTTATTGAACAATTCTGCTTTTTTGTAATACTACTAACTGAGAGCAAGTTAGTATTAAGCTTAGGAACATGCAGGACGAAGGATAGGGAAATTGCATCAGACAACTTGATGTCTCCTTTGCCAGAATTAGGAACAAGGAATCCATCAGCAATGAATACTTTGTCTTTACCAATGGATTCATGTTAGATGGGACCTCTGTCAATACAAGGTGGTATGGGATTTATATTCCATTAAGAGGTTAGAACCAACAAGCGCACAAATAGAAAGAGAGAATGCCCTCAACAGCGGAACATGTTATTTCAAAGAAAATGGTCCTTCGAGCATACAGAGGCGAGCTAAGAACCAACAAAGGCATGGAAAAATGGCACAGACTCCCCTTTTGCTTTCGTTCTTTTAGATTGAGATGCCAATAGAGGCATGAAGTAAGTTTGCTTATGGGAGAGATAGATTGGAGATTGGGGGAGAAAGGTGTAGGAAATAGTGAGAAGAGAGGGATGAGGAAAAGTGAGAAGAATGGCGGGCTTTTAAACCAAGGGCAATTTGGTCCAAGTAAATACTTTTTTCTTCCCACTATCTGCTTTTGCAATTTATTTTGATACTTTGAAGTTTGAACCATGAATAGAAACATTAAGGATTTGCTTTATTTCATTGTGCTTCTCTACTTGCTCACTTTGATTTGATTATTATCCATCCTTGTATGTTAGGCATGCCATGCTGGTTTTAAGAGTCGCTAACACTTTTAAAAATTGACTAGACTGGATTAGATGTTAGACCATTTGGACTGGAAAGTTCTCACATCTCTATGATTCAGCAAGCACTTGAACTGTCGTTTCCCCAGGAACTGCTGAAAAAGTTGATAACTGTTGAATTGTCCTGTTAAAGAACTCTCTCTCTCTCTCTCTCTCTCTCTCTTCAGTTCCCCTCCTTATATATATTTTGTTTTTCTTTCTTTATTAAGTAATATAATTTGTCAGTAAAGTAGTTTCATGAGCTGTGAACAGAGTGGTATTCTAAAAATTTAATTTCCAATACATGCTCCAAAAGACAGTGCATACCCATTGCATTTGTTTTTTGGATTGACAAAAGAAACTTTTTTCAAGCCTACCCAAGAGGGTGGGACAAGGTCAAATCAGAGATTCTCATAATTGAAGGCAGACCAAAAAGTGGTACATAAGAAAAAGTAAGAAACTCTATGGAGGTTACTGTACTCTGTACAACTTAGCCCTCTGCTCCTTATCTAGCTAAACTATCCAAAAAAAGAAAAGGATTTGCTGACATCTAGACCCATTTAAGTTCGATTCTTACCCTGGATGTCAGAGCTCTTTCTTCTTTCTCTGCGTAAATGTCCGAAATACCAGGGTCTCTCAGATCTCCCTTTGAGCCATCTGAAGGATCTCCTCCTCCATCGGATGGTCCCAAGTTTCCCAAGGAGCAGCCATTCAAAATTCAGCTTCACTGCCCCTAGGATGGGTATCCGACTCTACAATGCAAATTGCCATCTCGCCGATAATCTTGCCACATGAGACACCATTGTAAAGACATTAATACATTGCCTGGGGATGTAACATCAGTTAAGACTAAGACTGATGCTAGAACACCCAATTTACAACTATTTGTGTTATTTGTCTTATCCATGATAAAGAGGGGGGGGGGAGAGGGTGGATAGAGGAGGATGCTTCTGAACTGCTCTGCAGTCCTCACATTCTAATCAATGTTTTAAAATGCGGAGGCGTGACATGAGGCATTCCACTACTTGGAGGCGTGAGGAGTAGTTCAGACCGTAAGAGGCGTAAGCCTCCTTAAGAGGAGGGGGATGAGGAGAAAGGAAGAGGGGAAGGAGGATCTCTTTGTTCTTTTTTTTTAATAGAAATCTTTTATATTAAGAAGAGCAAATATGCATAATACTAGCTGAAAGGGGGGATGGGGATGGGGTCCTGTCAAAGAAAAAAGGGATCCTCCTTGGGCTGCATTGAAAAGGGGTTGGGGGCCTCGGGGCTCAAACTTTCTTTCCCCTTCTTTTTCCTTCCCTTCTGTTCCCTTTTCTTTTCTTTTCTTTTCTTTTTCTGTTTTTTTCTTCTCTTTCTTTTTCTTTCCCTTCCATTTTTTCCTTTCCTTTCTTTTCTTTTTCCTTTCTTTTTTTCCTATATTTTTGTATGAGGTGTGTGTGAGGCACATGAGGTGTATGCCTCTAAGATACCTCAAGAAAAAGGAATTTGAGGTGCATGCCTCTTGCACCTGAGGTGTACGCCTCAGAGATATCAATGCCTCTGGGATATGCCTTAAGTTGTCTTGGGGGCACCTCGCCTGGAGGCATGCCTCTAGGCATATGCCTCCCACACCTTTTAAAACACTGATTCTAAATAAGCTAAATATGAAATTCATAAGGAACTATTGACCTGTAAGACTAATCTTGCTTCGCAAAGACTGATATTAGACAATTAATAGACAATATGATGATTGCTGAGTTGAGGAATTTAGATATATGAGTGATGTTATGAAGGGTGAAATTAATGGATGCATTCAAAGAATAATAGAATGAAGCAACAATCAAGTTAAAAGAATTTAGTTATATGTGATGAAGACTTGTAAAATTTTTTATGTTACTTGTAAAACAATCAAGTTGGTGCAAATTGAAGGGTCTAAAAGGACAAGGGAAAAAATGTGGGTAGACTGGGAGGTTGTATGGTTTTCATATAGGTGGTTCAATATAGTTGGGGTAAATGTGGATGTTGGTGATGATGATCCTCTAGTGTCCCCTCTTCTGGTGGGAAGGCTAGTTAAGGGAAATGCTACATGACCCAAGGAAGTTCTCAGATAGGAATATCTTGAACTAATCATCATATCTGCAGATTGGTCAAAAACGTTTCTCTTTACCCTTTTAAGTCTTATATTCCTTGCACCCTTACTCATTATCTTTTTCTGTTTGACCTTTGATTTTTTCAAGCAATATATTAATATATTTCAAATATGCCTTAGAAACAAGAGGTTTTAAAATAAATAGGACTAAAACAGAGTATATGACTTGTAAATTTAGTAATAATAGGAGTCTAAATAAAGGTACACTTAGAATTGGAGACCAAGAGAAAACTCAATTTGACCATTTCCAGTACCTTGGTTCAGTAATTCATAACAAGGGATTAAGGGAGAGAGGAGGATGTTACCCAAAGAATTAGAGCAGGATGGGCAAAATGGAGGGGTGCATCTAGATTTTTATGTAATAGGCAAATACCACTTTGGCTAAAAGGAAAATTCTATAAAACAATTGTGAGGCCAGCTATGTTGTATGGAGCAAAGTGTTGGGCAGACAAGAAACATGTCCAGAAAATGAATATGGCAGAAATGCGAATTCTAAGATGGATGAGTGCAAAAACTACAAAGGATAAGCTTAGGAACGGAGTTATCTGTAGGAACCTAGGAGTAGCTCCAATAGGTGATAAAATGGGAGAGAATAGACTAAGGTTGTTTGGGCATGTGCATAGAAGACCACCAACTGTGCTAGTAAGAAGTGATTTGTTGCACATTGAAGGGGCTAGAAGAGCTTGGGGCAGACCAAAAAGGACATGGGTAGAAGTAGTAAGAAATGATTTAAGCACTAATACTTTAACAGTGGATATGGCTTTAAATAGAATGGATTGGTGAAACAGGATTCATGTACCCGACCCCATTAGTTGGGATAAGGCATGGATGATGATGATAATGATGATGATATTAATATGGTTCAAATCATTAAAAATTATGATTTGTCAAATAAGTGATTATGTCTTGAGTTTCCATGTTACACAAATTGCTGCAAAGTTTCATAGTTAAGTTATCTATACTTTTAATGTATTATTCCATACCTTATGCTTTTGTGGATGAACATGTCTTCCATATTTTTTTGGTAAAAACAATGTTTTCCATATATACCATATTATGTTGCTACCATAAGCTGTAATTTAATAGTTCAGTGTCTCTTTGGATAGATACCTCACAATTTATTGAAGGATTGCAAAGCTTTGCAGAATATCTCTCTACATGATAATCCCATTTCAATGGACCAGTTCCAACAGGCAAGTGGCATTTCCCTGTTGAATTGCTTGAAACATCTCTTGAGTCTTTAGCACTATTATCAGGGTCTTACATATTTCTCATGATAAGTATCTTGTATTGACTCTTGTGAAGATGGAAGGTTTCCGGGAGTTTGAAGCACGGAGAAAAAAGAAGTTTGATAAGCAGATTGATTCAAATGTGATGATCAGTTCAAAGGGCCTTGATGAGGGTGTTGATTTGTGAAAGAAATGCTCTAATATTCTCTGTAAGTTCTACACCTACAGAGGTGTTTCAATTTTCAAAGCAGGAATGTATTTTATAAGTGATGGTAGTCCTTCTATTGGATATTGAAAGCCTGACTTGGTCTTAATGAAGGCCAGGGGTGGCCAGGACTAGGAATATCTTGATACTGGGTTGATTTTCAAGTTTTAGTATTTGCTATGGCCAATTTTTCCATGTTCCTATTTACTTATACAAGTATATATCGCGAGTGCTCCATTTTCACTTGTTTGACACATGTGACAAGTTTTATTAGTTAGAGGAAACATAAGTTGTCATCATTTTTTTATTTCAATTGTTTGTTATGTAATACATGTACTAGCGAGGGACACCCATGTTCAGCACGGGCAAGTAATACCGAGTAAATGGGACAGTGAACTAAGTAGAAGTTCAAGACTGCTATCAGCCTTGAACCCTAATAGATTTCAGGTTCGAAAATAGAAGGAAAATGTAGAGAAGAGAAGAGAAAGAGAAGAGAGAACTGTAGAACACAAAGGGTTGAAAGGAGGGACCGAATCTGAATGTTCTGCCGCCGCCACTTCTATTTAGTATTTATAGGTTATGCTCATTACATGGAAAGGACAGATCTGCCCTTAGTATTTACATAACAAATAGAACAAAATAAAACTGAAATAAATAACAACTGAAATAACCGACTGACCACCAGCTAACCCTAGGATGACTAGAACACATTCTACCCTACAAACACAGTGGGACCATAGCTGTGGGGCCCACATCAGTGTTCTCTACACTCCCCCTCAAGTTGGGAATAAATGTTTATCATTCCCAACTTGGATAGATCCGCCTCTAGCTTCTTCCTCGGTACAACTTTGGTGAGGCTATCTACTAGCTGCATGTTGGATGTGATGTACGGGAGACACACTTCTTGTGATGAGACGCTCTCTCGTACAAAATGCCGATCAACTTCAATATGTTTAGTTCTGTCATGCTGCACCGGATTGTGTGCTATATTAATAGCCGCTTGATTATCACAATACATCATCAGGGGCTTCTCATACTCAATACCCAACACCTCAAGTAGTGATCTCAGCCATAGAATTTCAGCCACTCTGTTAACCATTGACCTGTATTCAGCTTCAGCACTAGATCGGGAGACAACACTTTGTTTTTTATTCCTCCAAGAGACAAGGTTACTTCCCACAAGGGCACAATATCCAGAGGTAGACCTTCTGTCATCAACACTCCCAGCCCAATCGGCATCCGTATAGACCTCCACCTTCATGTGGTCATTGTTCTTGAACAGTATACCTCTACCCGGGCATCTCTTCAAGTATGCTAATATTCTTTCTGCTGCAAGAAGATGCGTGGTTCTAGGAGAATGCATGTACTGGCTGACAACACTAACTGTATAACTGATATCTGGCCGAGTGAGGCAGAGATATAGGAGCTTTCCCACTAATCGCTGGAACATAACTTTTTCTTCAAGAGGCTCCCCACTCTCTGCACTAATCCTGTGGTTCTGTTCAATGGGTGTATCCGCAGGCTTGACACCTAACTTTCCAGTTTTCGCCAACAGATCTAGAACATATTTCCTCTAAGAGACAAAGATCCCTTGTTTATATCTAGCAACCTCAATACCCAAAAAATACCATAGTGCACCAAGATCTTTCACCTCAAACTCTTGATGAAGGAGCTGTTTGAGGGACTCAATCTCATGGCTATCATTTTCTGTCACCACAATATCATCAACATATACTGCAAGTAGTGTCAGAGAGGACTCCACCCTCTTGATGAACAATGTATGATCTGACTGGGCTTGTACATAACCGAACTTCCCAAGGGCTAGTCTGAATCTATCAAACCAAGCTCTAGGTGACTGCTTCAAACCATACAATGCCTTATTGAGCCGGCAGACCTTCTTACCTATCTTTGTATCATAGAATCCAGGAGACAACCGCATGTAAACCTCTTCCTGCAGGTCTCCATTCAGAAAAGCATTTTTAACGTCCATTTGGTACAAAGGCCAAGTGTGGCTTGCTGCAAGAGATAATAGAACTCGAATGGTGGTCATCTTGGCTACCGGGGCAAAGGTCTCCAAGTAATCTATACCATAAGTCTGGGTGAACCCTTTTGCAACTAGCCGAGCTTTGTACCTCTCAATGGAGCCACCCACATTGTGCTTCACAGTAAATACCCATCTGCATCCAACTGGTTTCTTTCCTTTGGGCAGATCAACTAGTTTCCATGTATTATTTTTCAACAGGGCATTCATTTCAACTTGCATTGCACCTTTTCACTCTGGGATTGATAGGGCTTCTTGCACTGTTCTTGGAATAGGGATATTGGCAACGGAAGTAAGATAGGACCTGTAGGAGGGAGATAGGCGATCATAGGATAAAAACTGGGAAATGGAGTGGGCTGTAGATGTGGTGCAATGTCGTTTCCCTTTACGGACGACAATGGGAAGGTCAAGGTCGTCTGCAGGAGGTGAAGTGGCAACAGTGGAAGGAGTCTCTGTGGGCCTTGGGACTGTAATACCTGGACTTGGAGCCGCATAAGAGGTTGGAGCTGGCCTAGACTGCTAATGACCGGGATCAACCTGCCTGCATCGCCTGTGATAGACTCTCAACTCCTAATCCCTCTAACCACCCTTACTATTGCAGCCCTCATCACCCAGTGGAATAGGTAAGGGAACGGCCCCAAAAGTATTAACCCTACCCTCACTGCGCTCCCCCTGAAGAAAAGGACCCAAATCCCCACTCTCATTGCTCTCCCCCTGAGGAGAAACCCGAGAATAATAGGGTGTCTCCTCAAAGAAAGTGACATCCATAGAGACAAACTTCTTCCCTGAGACAGGATCATAGCAGCAATAACCCTTTTGAGTTTGTGCATAACCAAGAAAGATGCATTTGGAGGCCCTTGGTTCGAACTTGGAGTGATGGGGTCCGAGAAGCTGAACAAAACAAGTATAACCAAATGTTTTAAGGGGAACAGTAAACAACTCCTCATTTGGGTATAGAAGGGAAAAAGGAGATTTCATATCAAGAACCCGAGAAGGAACCCTATTAATAAGATATACTGCCGTGAGGATAGCATCACCCCAGAAGCGGATAGGGACATTGGAGGTAAACATAATACTTCTAGCCACCTCCAAGATGTGCCTATTCTTCCTTTCTGCAACCCCATTCTGCTGAGGTGTATGAGGGAAAGTGCTCTGGTGGATAACCCCATGATTAAGAAGGTAAGATGCCAATGGCTTAGCAAAGTATTCCTTTGCATTATCAGATCTAAGAACTTTGATCTTGGCATCAAACTGGGTTAGGATCATTTGGTGGAAGTTTTGGGTCAGGGCGGGAACCTCATCTCGTGAATGCATAAGATAAACCCAAGAAAACCGAGTATGGTCATCAACAAATAACAAAAAATACCTATACCCACCCATAGAAGGGATGTGATATGGCCCCCAAACATCAGTATGCACAATATCAAAAGAACTATTACTCCTTTTATTACTCAATGAATAAGATTTTCTACAATGCTTAGCAAACTCACAACTTTCACATTTCAACTGGGACAACTCAACAGACTCAAACAAAGTAGGAAACAAACTCTTTAAGGACCGGAAAGACAAATGACCCAATCGGTTATGCCAAAGCATAACCGGACTCACAATCTGAGAAACAAGTGACTTCTTATCCACTGACTCTTCCCGACGAGAACTCTCCCCGAGCAGATAGATCCCATTCGTCTCACGGCCAGTCCCAATCACCTTCTTCGTCTCCAAGTCCTGAAAAACACATCGGTCAGGGAAGAAAGTTACTGAGTAGTTCATATGTTTGGTAATACTACTGACTGAAAGAAGGTTAGTATCAAGCTTAGGAACATGCAAGACAGAGGACAAGGAGATAGTATCCGATAGCTTGATGTCACCCTTGCCAGAAATGGGGACAAGAGAACCATCAACAATAGATACTTTATCCCTACCAGAAGACAAATGATAAGTGGTAAACAATGAAGGCAAGCTAGTCATATGGTCGGATGCACCTGAATCTATTACCCAACGGGGTTCAGTAGTACCTAGAGCTGAGGCATGGTAGGCTGAGGCTTGAGTACTTGAATGTGCGAAAGCAGATGTGGCAGGGGCTGATGGTGACTGCGGTGGCTGAGCTGAGTTCCCAACTTCCTTTTCCAACTGTATTAAAGCAGCCCGAACTGCAGCTAAGGTCTCTAAAGGTGTGCCTCTTGTGCCAGACGAGGATGCTGAATCAGTGTTCACGGCCACATAAGCATTACCCTTCTTGCTTCTCAACTTTGTCGGGACCAAATGAGGATGCAGTTTCCAACATGTTTCTTTTGTGTGTTTGGGTTTCTTACAATGCTCACATACCACATCTCTTTTATCTTCCTTCTTCCTGTCCCTTTCTGAATCACCTCCTGATTTGGGTTTAACAGCTACAAGGGCTGGTGTAAGAGGCTGAGGTTGCGTCATGACTTTCCTCCTGGTCTCTTCACTATGCACTAAGGAGTATGCCTGGGAGAGAGTCACACTATCTCTGGTCAATATCTGTTGCCGCACAATATCATACTCTGAATTCAGACCTGCCAGAAACTCAAAACACCCTGTTTTTCTCGACTTGCTTTCTATGGGTCTGTGCATCTTTGGGACTCTCCCATTCAAGAGTCTCTAAGTGATCAATCTCATGCCACAGGGACTTCAAGGTAGAGAAGTAGACCAAAACCGATTTCTCTCCTTGTTTAAGAGTGTTCACTTTACATTTCAATTCATAAGCTCTGGCAACATTAAGGGGTTGGGAATAAGTTTCTTTCATAACATCCCATATCTCCTTGGGTGTCTTTGCCCACAGGTAATTTCGGCTGATATGAGGCTGCATAGAATTACACAGCCATGTCATAACCAAGTAGTTTGCTTGGACCCACTTGGTATACATGGGGTCTCCCTTGGAAGGTTCTTTCACATCTCCCAAGAGATACCCTAATTTACCCCTTCTCCCAATAGCCATCATGGCTGATTGGGCCCATTCCAAATAGTTTGATCCATCAAATCTTAGGGTTGCAATCTGAAAACCTGTCTCAGAAACACTACCAGAACTGCTGTTCCCAAAATTGCCTTCTGCCTGATTTTTAAACTCCATTTCGTTCAAGAACCAGTAGTATCAAAAATTAGGGTTACTACAGTCGAAGAACAGCACTTGGACTATCAATCACAATCAAAAAATCAGTATAGAACTAATCTGTATTCACGATATATGTGCATGAAACCAGTATAAGTCTGATCGGAAACCAATTAGCAAACACAACAGCAACAGTCCGTACAGTTTTCACCCCTTAAAAGCTCTGATATGCTGAACCAGAATTAGGGTTTTAATCAGTCCTTAAAAAAAATTCTCAGCCGCACATTCCAAGCAGTACCGTACATATAAGACTTGTAGTAGGGTTAATATGAAACCCTAAAACTGATCAATGCTGAGAAAAAAAACTTAAGAAGAGCTTCACAGGTAGATCACAAGGCTTGGCCCAGCAATAGGGTTTGCAGCAAGATTAGTAGGGTTTGCCGCAAGATCAATACCAAGCCCTAGAGAATAGAAAGAAGAAAACCCTAGAATGGTTCGGCCGCCCTTTCTAGATAGGTCCAACCTAACTTCTCTGATGGTACTTCTCTTAGAAAATAAAATAACTTACAAGAGAATGCTGTTTGCTGCCTTCCAAGGTTACCCGAACCCTAGCCTTCTCTGATTCTTCCTAATCACCAACACTTTGCAACCGTGGCAAGTCTTCAACAGCTGCTAAACCCTCTGGCGATCTCCAAGAATCAGTCAACGAACTCTACTTTCTCAGCTTCCAGCCCTAGATGGTTCTCATGTGGTCGGTTGGACTAGACTCACATGAGAAACCCTAACCTTGCTCTGATACCAAGTAGAAGTTCAAGACTGCTATCAGCCTTGAACCCTAACCTTGCTCTGAATGTTCTGCCGCCGCCACTTCTATTTAGTATTTATAGGTTATGCTCATTACATGGAAAGGACAGATCTGCCCTTAGTATTTACAGAACAAATAGAACAAAATAAAACTGAAATAAATAACAACTGAAATAACCGACTGACCACCAGATAACCCTAGGATGACTAGAACACATTCTACCCTACGAACACAGTGGGACCATAGCTGTGGGGCCCACATCAGTGTTCTCTACAAACTATAAGGAAGAAGAATAATAAAAGTTGTGATAGCGGGATTCGAATCCTGATCTTTGCTGGAATGAACCAACTAATATATGAAAGATATATATACATATATATATATAGCATACAAATAAAAGAAATACCAATTTTAAATGTATGAGAACAGACCCATCTTACAAAGTCATTAAGCATATAATTCCCAAAAACACATGCTATTCATCTTGTGAACCAACCAATTGTTTGTGGAACAATGCTTTCAACAACTGAAACTATCCTCAAAGGAACACTTGTCAAATGTGTTCCCAGAACCCCTAAAAAGAACATTTGAACCAGCCCCACTACCTAACTCATTATATGTTCATTTTTTTTTTGATGAATTATATGTTTCTTCATTTACATATTTAGAAACAATCACAGAAAGAGAAGTTACCAAAAAAAATTGCTTTCTCTGCACTCCTTGTCAACTCAATGCATCAGCAAAGCCTACTTGTTGATATCTGCACTCAGATATATGCCATTCTTACTTGCATAGCCAATTGCTTCACCTCCCTTATTATGAATCTGTAATGACATGTGCTTTAGCTATCAATTTGAAACCAGTCTACTATCATTCTGAGATTGCCTTCCATCTCAATATTCCTATAGTTGAATGAATGCTTTGTGTATGTGTGTGAATTTTCTTCTCTTTCTTTTCAGCTTCTATAGCCAATATATTTTTGTGAAGAAAAAACATGTAGAAAAAAAGTTACTTTTCCAATAAATAGAAAATATATGTAGAGAATATATTGGCAAGCATACCTCATATTGAGCCTAATAAGATTCAACAAATTTTCTGTAGTTTTCCACTGCACTAGGAGGAACTGTATGGAAAACATTTTCCTACAAAGAGAAAAGCTCAATTTATAATGGTCCGCATGCAGCCACCATATAATAGCAGACAGGCAGAAGGAAGAAAATGTAGAATACACACAAATAGAGAGAATCTAATAACAACCACTATAGGCTTCAATATATAATAAAAAAATTGTTAAAAAACCTTATCCCATACCTCTGAAAACTGATCTTCCTATGACATTTCCTGAATATCCAAATCAGATATCCTATCAGGAGTCACTGGTGCTTTAGATTGGAACGGATGGTTGAGGGAGTTATTATATTTCAAAAACCTTACTGCATATCCCTGAACTGGAAGTTGGAGATTTCGTCCAAGATTTTTTTTTTCTTCCAAGTGTTTGTCACTATCCTGCTAAAACTCTGAATTATTAGTCTTAACTTGTTAAGGTATTCTAGACAAGAATAAACCAAGTCTATTGATAGAAGAATATGGATGACAAAATGAACAGTTGTATTACAAGAAGACTTAATAAGGTGAAGAACATTATGGGAAATATGTATTGATGTGGGCAAATGTGAAGCTAAAGCACAAGGTGGAAATTCTAGGGTGAGCTTCCATTTTAAAATAGTTCACTAGGGCTAAATTGTGAAGCTAAAGTAGCTGGGTGATGCTTATGCATCTTGGCCTACAAGGCAAGTTGGTGCTTATGCCATAAAAGGTTAACAGATGTATAAACACATGTGTTTCATAAGTTGTAGACGAGAGACGAGAGCATGAAAAATCTGGAGTGGATCCAGAGAAATCTAGGCTCACATCCAAATGGGGAATATGCTTATGGATTTTGGTGATCTTGGTTCACTCTTCAAGGGTGAATCCAGATTCAGTCCCATTTGCACATCTAGGCCAGATTATGGATCAGATCCTATAGAAACATGCATACATGGCAGGACCTATATTCAGACCATATTATATCAGATATATATTGCTTTAAAGTGGCTTCCATCTTAAAATACAGACAGAGATAATTTAACCCACCAATATCTTGAGTCTGTCCAGTTGAAACCAAGTTAGTCTTTCATTTTTCCTTGGAACATGTGCCTTGTGTTGCCACTGCTGTTTGAGGGATGTATAATTAGGATACCTCAAAATTAGTTGGCCTAGCTTTTTTGACACTTGAACCTCATGTTGGTGCTTTGTACAATACTTGAGCATGCTGATATGCTCTAAGTGGAGTCAATACAAAAACATACACAATTTGAACTATTAGACAGGGTTCCATGCTGATATGCTCATATTCTGAGTTTTTCTTATTTTATATTTTCACAAATATTCCTAGTTTAATTATGTAATCTAATAATGATTTATGGTAGTGTCCCCATGCCATGATATGCTGGATATATCAGTCTGAACACTTCATTCAGTACTGATGCCACAAATCAAGGTGACTCTTCTTACCAATTCAGACCTTTTGGTTGATAGGATACCTCCAGAGCAATGATAGCATGACTAAATAAAATCAAAGTTAACAATCAGGAGAAATATCCACATATCCAGTGCTTAGATATGGCCAATTGATCTGCTCTTGAAAGTCTGTTATGTCAAGATTCAGCTTTTGCTGTCAGTGGTTGTCACTGTGTTTCCCTCACCTATCTTTAAACAAAGATGAAGAGGGTATATCTCTCTTTTTCATTTAATTTTGCAATTGTCTCTTTGACTGTTTTACTGATTAAAAGAAGGCTCAGCCTGTGCATCCATTGATTGATTAGTTGATGCTATTACATAGTAAGTGAGGAGGTGCATCAATGATAATGTGGGAAAGTCCAGGTCTTTATCAACCCTTCTTCCTCATCAAATACTAATTATATTTAAGACTACTAGTTTATTGAATATTTAAGTAGACTTTGCACAAAGTGTCCTTCAAACAAATGCAATATGTGAAAACGTGATATGGTACAAAATATTGTTAGTTCAAGCACTCCTGATTTGAGAGATCACAGAAATTAGTCCTCTTTCTCAAAGTATAAATCTGTAGCACTTGCTTTTGTGCTTTCTTGTTTGTCAACTTCAACTCCATATTGCTGGTTAGGAAGTGCAATATTGAATCTGTGAAGCTGACCATATTGGACTTGTGATCTTCTGAGATGCTGCATTCTTTTCATGTTAGTACATGGATCTAATAAATTCTCATTGAAGTGGCACTGGACATTTTAGCATGTGTAGCAAATGCATGGTATGGTTTAAATCATCTTCAATAAATTCTCATTGAAGTTTGTTCAATTTGTCCTTTCCTTTCTTTTGACAGGAAGGTGATGGATAAGGCTGTTTGAACGTGAGGCATGATGTTGGTCCTTTGGCAGCTTTTCTCAGGCTTCCCTATCAGGGGACTAGCTGCATTATTCAGATTCCATGTGTTTTTATTTTTTTATTTTTAGTCTGATTAGAACGACTTTATTCACACAGTTGTCAATGTAAATGGTTGTTATTTGATTTGCCTGTTGTTCACAGGTATGTATATGAGAAATGGCATGAATCTCCCGGAGTGCATCCTTCACACTTCAGAAAAATGCAATTTTAGGCTGTTGGGTTGTATCTATAAACATAACATTTTTTTGTAAAGCAAATAATTTAAGTGATAACTGCTTCATTTTTTGCAACTCTGCATTATACATGGGAATCATAATATTAATATATTATCCTCTTAGCAATCAAAGTAAAGAAAAATGAAAATAAGAAAAAAAAAAAAGGAAGAAAAGTTTTGCTGTTAGGATTTTTTGGTCACTTCGGACAGTTAGGCTTCTCTAGCATTGGCTACTTAGGTTTTCCAAATGCGTCACTTCAGATCGTTCTGTAGCCTAATTGCCTAAGTAGCTATCCTATCCTATTTTTGTCATATCAAGAAATGATGCTAATGGGGCTAATCTAGATTGTAGACCAGCAGTGGATAGCAGAGCCACTGTAGTAGCCATGTGATCCATTTCCCAATCTACGATGAGTATACCAACAAACGTTGGTGTTTGTCAGTGTATGTGGACCTTTGGTTTATATTTGTCCAAGCAACAGAGACTAGAGGGTGAAAGCGGGACATGTCGCTGGGTGTATGACTGTGCTGCTTGTGCAGGTTGGGGAACTAATGGACGTTTACTGAAAAGTGAAAATAGCAAAAAAAAAAAAGTTCTATCGGATTTGCATTTTGTTTACAACTTCTAAGCAATTAATACTGGAAAGCAAGTAACCCTAATTTCTGGAGAAAGTTATGTAGATGTGAGATCTAAGCCTAGCATATGACTATATCCCATAGGCAATATTCAAATTCGTAACCTTTTTTGGGCTGGGAGGCGTAATGCAAAATTATTTAATTTTGAATATTAACTTTTTGTAGTGGGTTAATGCGCATGCAGATGTAAATTACAAATGGTTTATGTCCTGTGTGTGTTGATTGCAATATATCATTTCAGACGAGCTGTAAGAGTGAGTGTGTGTAAACGTCTATTTGTTTGGAATCATTTTTTCATAAAAAAAAAAAAAAACAGTGCTCAAAGCTACGCTTTAGAACTCGGGAAGGCATGGCTTGGAGCAACGTCGGATTTGACATTTCCTGGAGCTGCAGCTCGTTGTTGCCAACAGGGACATGAGCTGCAGCTCGTTGCTGCCAAAAGCTGACTTTTGGCTAATTTCCTAGTTTTATATATGTTAATTGAAAAATAACAATTCTCTTTATTAAGAACAATAAATTTCTTCTAAAAATGTGGTAAATCATCACATCTAAAAGATAAAAATCTTTTACATGTATTAATTTCATTATTTTTAAAAATAATACTACTATAATAAGTATTTAATAGAGCAAATTCATATTAATTATCAGCTAAAGAATGTTATTAACTTTATACGATAAATATTCGAGATGGAAAGTAAAATAGAAAAAAAAGGATGGAGTTTCTGCTTTATTTAATTAGAGAGAAAAGAAAAAATTAACTTTATTATTTTATTGTTTCTTTCCCCTTTCTTTCTTTCTTTTTCTCTTCGCAAAACCCTTTGGTCTTTTAAATTTCAATAGTAAAACATTAAAACAAAATATAATTGATATATAGCATATAACAAAATGTATTAACACATACATTAATAAGACACAACAATATAAATAATATTATAAAAAGTGCCCACCTTGTCATTTTTGTCACCTAGGCAAGCGCTTAATCGCCTAGAAGGGTGCTTAGTTGCTAAAAGTCGAGGCGTTTGGGCGAGGCACCCAGCCAAAGGTGCCTAATCACCTAGGCCTTGACAACTATGATAGGTACATGATGTGGCACTGGATAATAGGTACCCTGAAAACGTTTCCAAGAGCATGTACTAAATAGAAAATGTTGTTGTTGCTCCAGAAAATGTCCTACCTGGCAACAATGTTTCTAAACAAAAAAAAAAGACACCGTTTTTTCAGAAAACGGTTCTTCCAACCCACACATCAGCAGCACCGTTTTCTTAGTATCTGCAACATCGATGCCAAACATATGCATAGTCAATCAACATGTTCCATTTGTGTTGTTTATGTGTTTTTTCATGCATATCATGATCATTCTACAATGTCTTAGTGTTTTCCAACAGTCAAGTGTATCCTTATACGTCTCTTAAAATTATCTTTTAAAAGAATTCATCAAAAAAAAAAAAACATTATCTTTTAAAAGATTTTCACGATATTGATGAATCTTGCCTATATCCATAGGCATAGGCCTACTGTCTGCCAACAGTGACATTCTCTTATATATGTATGCCAGGCATGGTGCCCACAGTGGCATAGGACCACCCAACTGACCCCAGCCATGTGCATACTAAGTTTCTAATGACTCCTCATTATTCTCTGATCTGTGGATATTGGCACCACAGCATTTGGTTCCTTTGGTGAGTATGGGGTTGATTCTGTTTTATGCAGATGTTTTATTCAAAATAAGGTAGAAAGCATAAGTTTTCTTTTGTTTTTTTTTTTTTAGAGCCCGTTCGGGAAGACTTCAGCTTTAATTGAGCTGCTTTCGCTGAGCTGATCCGCTTTAAAGAAGCTACTAGATAAGCTTCACCAAAAATCATGTCTCACATGACTGAATTCTTGTTTCTCCCAACATGCTGACAGTCTTCTACATGTAATAGTATGCTACCAAACGATAATAATAGTATGGGGCCAATCTCCCTTTACCTGGAGTTCAGTTCTCATCCATACATAATAATAGTATGCTACCAAACGATAGCAACAATTTCTGAAAATTGAGATATTCTTTTGATTCTTAGGCTGTGTTTGGTTGCTTAATGCAAACCTATGGTAGTTTAAATGATTTGGGTATAAATTCTGATTTATTTTTATTTTAAAATTTACCTTATTTTATTTGATTGTAGTAAAAAGGAAGTAAAATAAGACCTGAAACAAAATAGAACTTGCTTTTTTTTTTCATTTGTACTAATGCAATTAAAGTTGCACTGCAACTAAATGCAGCCTTATATTCATTTAGCAATGGATGTGACACTAAACAAGGACAAAACAGGATTAATATAACAGATACTATGTTGAGATCACATCTCCACCCCACAAGGGGCTGCCCACAGCACATCCCCACCATGTATTGGAAACATCTTTTGATGATGACATCATCGAAACTGATACTATCATCCGAAGATGTTCCTATATTGTTGGGGTAAGGTGATGATGATCTCTGATTATTATGTCCATTAACACTCTTTGGTACTGGTTTGGTTTAAATAGTAATAGGGAAGCCATGATGGTTGTCCTTTCGGTTTCAAGGACTATAGATTGACTGGTCAAGTTCAAAAAGCAATCTTACACAAAAAAAGGCCAAAGATAATTAGTAATAATCAAATAATGTGCTAGAGTAAGGTATACGTTTAATTAGATTTTTAGTGGTATAAATGAAGGTTTACTGGTAGAAAATCTTTGTTATTCATAAAATAATACAAAATGGGATGATTATTAAGATTCCTGTGCTTTTTTCCTTTATAAGAAGCGATTCAATGCTGTAATTGGTTAGATTATCAAAATGGGATTAATTTTCAGTGTCAAAAAAAATCCAAGATTAGGCCAACAAATTAAAACCCTTTGGGGTTTTTTTTTTCGCTTCAAATAAAGTAAAATTCTGATTATTTACTTCATTTCTTGTACTACCGTAGTACATTGCTTATCTAATGCATTATATTATATTATAATTCATTCTACTTGAATTCCAAAAAAAAAAGTAACCCCATTTCTATAAAATTGAAAAATAAAAAATAAAAATAAATAAATGCTGAAAACATCCAGTTTATGCAACTCTTAACACAACAAGGTTGGTTTTGTCTCTGGTGCGAAGAAAACCAAGAATTGCATATGCTCGTTGTTTTTCTACATGGTAAAAAAAAAATTAATTGCTTTTATAATTGTAAAATGTGAAATTGTCAGAAAAGACAGAAACCAACGAGTACCACCGATTTATCACTCTACACGTGCATGTTATGGCTGTACTTTGAAAAGATAGGAAAATGACTAAAATAACCTTGTTTGCATACCGAGACTCCCCCCCAAGCACGATGTACTTGAACGTCCACGGGACGGGTGGATCCGTCCATTTACATAGAAGAGATAAACTATTTACAAGGGGGTGCGTAGGTTTTGATGGTTCACTATATCCGATCACTTTAGAACGACGCACCATAAAAAAACTATATCTAGGGCCTTTCGTGTAATTATCAATACATGCGAGCCGGTTTTGGTGATTTAGGATTCGCTGTGAAAAGAGTTTCCGGTGGTTCATAGCCGGGTTCCTTTTTCTCGTCCCGCCGATTAAAAAAAATCGCGAACCCTAGCTTTACCCTTTTCGTCCTATCCCTTTCAATTTCCCCCTTTTCGAGCTAGATTCTTGTTCAATCCGTCTTTTCGATTTGCGAATCAACTCTCTCTTCGATCAATTATCCTTCCCTCTCGATTAATTTCTCTTCTCCTCTCTCGCCGTTCGTTAATCCGATTAGGGTTAGGATTTCGAAAATTTCCTGCCTTTACCCCCATCCCGAGTCGACCGCTAGCCTCAATAAGATCTTCGCTCTCTCTTTTTCTGTTTGCCTCGTTCGATCGATTGCAATTTGTAGATTGTTTCGGTCGTTTTGGTTTCTAGGGTTTCGGCTTTCCGAATTCGTTTCCTCCCCTTCGATCTGTAGATCTATTGGGAAAATAGGTATATTCGCTGTTCAATAACCGTCCAATGCTCTGCTCGCTCTTAATTTTGGGGATTTCGTCGAAGTTTTGAGGTTTTAGGGTTCGAGTTTCAGACAAACCCTATCTCTTTGTTGGCAGAATCGGCTGGCGGGAACGTAGGCTTTCATCGTGAAATCTCACTCGCTTCCTTGATTGCTTTTAATCTGGTCTGTTTTCTCTTAGAATTTTGGGATCTAGGCGTTGATTTTGATTCTACGATCTTCTCGATTTCTTTTCGCGTCCACTCCCAAATTTTTTATTGGAAGACCGTTTCGAGGTAAAACTATCTCCTGTAGCCCGTATCATGGTTAATTTATTTCGTATTTTCGTTGACTAAAAGCAGCTTACTGTTAAACATGCTTTTCTGGTTAAGCACCGTTCTGTCTTTTTTAATATTTAGTTTACTTTATTTGGTTAGTTACTGCTTTAGTTTTTCCCCCTCTTTTTAATAGGCTCGAATGTTCTCTGTCCGTATTAGCTTTTCTATCTGTTCTTGCATTTTATGGCTTCAAATCATAAAATTAAATCCTTACGTAGAAAGGTTGTTGATTAATTAGTTCACGCCATGTTAAATGAGAATTAACAATCCTGAAAAGAGACTCGTCTGAAATATACTTGGGTTTTATGATACTATATTTTGGTTTTAGCTTCGATGGGTAGTTGATAGACAGTTCGGTAAGTCTTATATTGTACTGTACTTTGACAAATCAAAATAAAACAAAGGTGGTAGTTGGTACTATAAACATGAAAACTGAACCCTTTTTTTTTCTGAATGCAAAACAAGTTGGCAGGAGGTTTATGTATTATTGATTTTCTGCTTTCTATGGATCCATTTGCTTGTTTCTCAGCTAATATACATAGTAAGTTGTGCCATTGTTATGGAGGTGTAGAAAATATTTTATTAAATTCACGAGTTAGCTAATCATGCTAAATCTTTCAAAATACCGATTCTTATCCATCAATGATGATAACTTTGATCTGTAGTTCCTTTCAAGCTTCAGTGTGAAGACATCGTTTTATAGGTTGGTGTAGAATTGCTTCTAAGCTATCTGGAAATGTTACTAACTTCATTCATTGTGTTGTTGCAACTTATGTTTCAAAATTAATATGGTTTGTTTTTATATTTTATTTTGGTATGTACCAAAAAACCAAACAATATCGATTTCAAAACATTGGTTTGGTTGGTTTTCAGATAATGAACTTTAACACAATGTGCTGGAAATAAAGTTTTCCCTGATTATTATGGATATATGATGTGATGGTAGTGTGGTTCATCATGTTTTATTCTCAAGTGGTTCTATTAACTGCAGATCTTAGTGAACATGGTTGTATTTATGATTTTAAAGCAAGAAATGGATTGAATGATTTAATGTGTGAAATTTGCAACCCCAATAAATTAATCATTCTAAGAGGTCTTTGGTGATATATTTACCTTTTGAGTTCTGTTTCTGTTAGGCTAACTTATGGTACCTAGTAAGTGGGTGGAATGTTTTAAATTTAATATGTTGCAACCCTGACAAGATAATCATTCTAAGAAGTCTATGGTGATATATTTACCTTTTGAGTTCAGTTTCTGATGGTGCTTAGCAAGGTTCAAAGTATTGGTATTGTGTATCGTATTGGTAAGCTTGAATATGGATACACATCACTTTATACTTCGGATACACATTATGGTGGAAAGAAATGGATACACTTAGATACGTTGGAGAAACTCTTACAAATCCCATAAAAACATCAATAATAATAAATCTCAATCTGAAATAATTACCAATTAGCCATAAGCACATAAGAAATGCAAACTTCCATAGTTTATATAAAGAGATGCATTATAATCAACCATACTAAGGGACTATAAAACAGTATATGTATCATACAATAATTTTACTAATAATACATCAAAAAATGTTTGAGCTTCCAATCTACTAAAAGTTCACTACAAGGCACATTAAATTGTTGTTGGATCAATGAGTTCAATAGATCATTGATAAATCCATCTTATAGTTCTTCCTTACAATGAAAACCATTTAGAATATGTAAAATAAATGATTTTTATTTTTTAAAATTTTCCTAAAAATTAAAGAAAATTTTCATTTTTGGAATAAATTATTGTTAGATCAATGAGTTTAAAAGATCATTGATTGATCCATTTGCAATTCTTTCTTGTCGTGCAAATTGTCAAAAAAAATCAGAAGAATCAGCATTTTTTTTATCTATGCCAGCAGTCATAGATAAAACTAATGACGATTAGGCCAACCTACCTATTGAGGTGTAAAACGGGCCATGCCGGGCGGCCCGCGGGCTGTCTCAAGCTATGCCACCCCCTTAGGGATAACTTGGGGGGTCGGCCCAACACGACACGACACAGGTCCGCATGGGGTTGAGCCTTGGGCCAAAGCTATTTATTTAAAAAAATGACGAAAAACTTAAATTTTTTAATTTTATATGAATTTTGATGTATAAAATTGCTTATATAAACAATAGTTAAATAAATTAGTATAATAAAATTAAAAAATATATATATTTATTTTACTAATATATTATATATTATACATTATTATATTATTATAATTTAAATAATATTATATAAATATATAAATTTGTACGCGGGCCGTAGGAAGCACGGCCCACTCGGTCTTGTTGTGTCGGTCCAACCCGTGGACCTAAAACCCCAGGCCTAGCACGGCCCGCATGATTATGTCGGGCCTGGCACAACCGTAGACCATGTCAAATGTTTTTCAACTGGTGGCTGTGGCTCCAATGCTGCTATTTTGAATAGCAGCATTAAAGCTCATATTAAGGCCTTTAGCACTGGATCCAAGGTCATAGGATCATGGTTCAGGGTCCAAAACTACTTTTAACATCTATATACCATTTTTACCGGTTAGTAGCTATATCTTGTCCCTGATGTTAACCTCAGAAACCCCAAGATTTTGGTTTATTACTGCATATTCTCATGAAGGATAATAGGGAAAATGTCACTTTATCATGTTGTTGCCTGTTGGGGTGCATTAAGAATTCAAGGCGTGGGCCTCATGGTTGGGGAGTGCAGCAAAGTCTACACTGCACACTGTAGTTTACATAATAGGAACCAAATATCTCATGCATGGTTTTGAAAACTGCATTGGAAACGGAACCACTTTGGCCACTCGTTCCTGGGTCAAAACCCCAGTTGAATGGTTCTTGGTTCCAAAACCGGACCCAGAGCCATGACTGGTTCTTGGGTCAAACGGTTTGACTGTCTGGTCCGGTTTTCAAAACCATGGTCATATGTGTCTTGATTTCTATTCTGTTGGAGTAATATTGATAATTCAAGGATTGGACCCACAATCAAGGAAAGTGGGAGTCTACATGATGTTTTGTAGCATATTGAATGGGAATCAAAGCATGTCATGTTGATTTTTTGTCATTTGGTTGCTATGGATACTCTGCAGTAGGGCTGGTAAAGGTTTGGGCCAAATTAGATATGCTTAGATCCAAATTAGATTCCATAGTATTTGAATTTGAATCAAATCTTATCCATAGGGTTTAGATTGGAATTTTATCAAATTTGGATTTTGAACACCATTAACAAATAAACTAAAAATGATCAGAACATTATATTATTAACAGAATGAACTGAAATTGACTTAAAAAGAAGTGATTTGTTACAATTTGAAGGGGCTAGAAGAGGTTGGGCAGACGCCATCGGTTGAAGTAGTGAGAAATGATTCAAGGGCCATAATTTATGAGTAGATGCAGCTGACCCTATATGGTTGGGACAAGGCTTAGATGCTGTTGATGATGATGTCTTTAATTGATGACTTTGATATTGTATATCGAAAATAAAATGACTTTTATCGGGCTTGAAACTATAACTCTTCAGTAAAATACAACGTTTAAAACAACTTTACTATTAAATGCATTTTTTATCAATAACTGTGAAATTTATTAATGGAATTAAGTGAATAGTGAGTACAACAAGAGAAAACAGTCAAAGAGAGATAAACCCTCTTATCTCTCCCCCAAATAAATCTTTTTGGGGTTGGATTGGAGTGTATCCATATTTTGATTCAATTATAAACTGATTGAATTCAGATTGCCTTAATCAGACTGAATTTGGACAAATGGATACCATGTGCTGGCCTATTCCCCAGTGAACAAAAATAGTGATACAAGGGCATGTTCCCTTTTGTTAGGAAGTGGTGATTGGTGAATTTACGTTCCAATCAACTTTTAATAGTATTTGACTAAGAAAATGCTGTACTCTTTATGCGATCATCAGATGCGTTTTTCTCTTGTTTTCTTCTTGACAAATAAGTTACATGATGATTCAAATCTTAAGCTTTGGCTTCTTTTGCACTTTCATATATAAGTTCTTTCGCTCCATTATTTCCTTTGGACCTTGTAACTTTAATTGTCTAACGCTTTATTTTCAGGTCAAACATGGTATACAAAAGGCCTTTCGGTGATGAAGAGTCGTGCGAACTTGCTTGTAAGCACCCCAGGCAGCTGGAATATAGTAATCAACTGGCTTCGTTTGCAGATATAACTTCTTATAATGACATGCCTCAAAATCCTCTAAGTTTGGGTAAGAAACACTAATTTTCTGTAATCTTTTGAATATTTAGCACATGGCCTCTTTTTGTGGAGAACACAAGAGGACCACTAACATTTAATTGGTATTACCTATTAGATCTCCTAATCCAAACTTTATCTGATTGGATGATATGGACACCTTCGATCATGATTATCCTGATGGTATCAAGTTTGGACATAATAGATCTACTAGGTCTCACCAGGAGCTGGGAAACTTTGGAGTGGTTTAAGTCCTGGTCTTTAGACTTCTCTTGTGTTTATTTGCCAAATAATTTTAGTTTACTAACTGACCTTAATCTGATCTGAAGTTGGTGAGAGTGATTGCAGTAAGGGCCAATGTGATGAAAGGCTTGAAAGTGGCACTATCACCGAACTCTCAATCGGGGCTGGCAAGGATTTGGAGATAACTGCCCCCGTTGGCATTTCCAGCTTGTCATGGGCCACCAGCAGTACTAGTGAAGAAGATTCCAGGTCTGAGGCAACAGATAGAGTACCTTTCTTCCCTGGTTACTATGAACCTGATTACCCAGCTACGGTATTAGCTCAGTCTGAGGAGATCTATTCATCCCCTTTGGATTATCATCCTCGAAAACTTGTTGCAGTCGGACCTGATCATCAAGCGAATGTTCCAGCATGGGGCTTCCAGGATACCCACTGTTTTGGTGCTGAAGTCATGGTTCCAGAGACTACTGATGATAAGCTAATGGGGACTTGTATAATTCCAATGCCTGACTTGGAACAGTCCGTGTACAGCAGTGACAATTTTGGTTGTGGTAGAACTATTTGTAGCTGTCCAGATGGGGGTTCAATCAGATGTGTAAAACAACACATCATGGAAACAAGAGAAAAGCTCAGGGAAACCCTTGGGCAAGAGAAGTTTGCGGAGTTGGGGTTCTGTGATATGGGAGAGGAGGTGGCAAGGAATTGGAATGAAGAGGAAGAACAGTCATTTCACGAGGTTGTCTTCTCCAATCCTGCATCATTGGGTAAGAACTTCTGGGACCATCTCTCGGTGGTCTTTCCTTCCCGAACAAAGAGTGAACTCGTCAGTTATTACTTTAATGTCTTTATGCTCCGGAGACGAGCTGAACAGAACAGAGTTGATCCGATGAACATTGACAGTGACAATGATGAATGGCATGGAAACTATGATGGTGACGAGGAGTTTGGGATGACAGAGGAAGATGAGGACTCAGTAGTGGAGTCTCCTGTTGGTCAAGACGATCCTTCTTATAACCAGGAGGTCCCTGAAGAGGATTTCCATGAGGATGATGAAGATGGAGATGAAATTTGTGAACACAACGACGACAGTGATTTGGAGAACGATAGAGATGCTACTGGTGAAGAGGATGAAGTTTCGGAGGCATGTATTGGGAAATCATTTGGTGATTGTAGCTTTGATGATGCAGCTAATCTTGTGTCAACAAATCCACAGTTGGGTAGGGTGGATCATGATGTTCAAGATGACTCATGCACGTCATATGAGTGTCAGACCAATGCGGTCAGCTCATGTGGTCCAGTTGATCCAGCAGGAGCTGTGCTGCAAGGTAGTCGACTTGAGAGAGGTAATGGTAAACACTTGGAGAGCACTCTACCTTGGGGTGATGGGTATGTCATTGGTCCAAAGAAAGATGTTGAACTCTTGCCAATGTGTAATATGATTGAAGAGGAAGCTTGGAATAACAAGGAGAGGGATGACAAAAGGATCAGCTAATCTAAGTGCAAAAGTGTTTTTTTCCCCTTTCTTGCCATCTTTTTATCTTGCATCGGAGGCAGCCTTTGGTAAAATACCAAGCATGCATCTAGTTTTGGAAATTCTTTGAATCCAATTTTCCCTTGTACATTCATATGGTGGAAGAGGGGAAGCACTCTACCTTCCCTTCACTGTAAAATAGTGTTTTAGGTGGTGGTTAGATTTGCACGAGTGTGTGTGTGTTGGAGTTGAGGGTGCTCTCATGAGATCTAACTGCTATTTGTGATTTGTGCAAAACCCCTGTTTGACTCTTGCTTGGGAGGGGATGATGCATTGATCCATGTTATTAACCGATGGAGGGGCGTGGGTGTTTAAATTAAAGGGGTATTAACTTTTGACTTTCATGTGTCCTGTGTAAGGAAGTTTATTATACAAAGTCCACCTGTTCTATTCTTTAAAATGTTTCTCATTTTGCTTCTTTTATTTGTTTGTCAATGTCAAAGCTTGGTGTATTCGAGCAAAACATATAACAATAATGGCTGGCTCCTGGCTGTATGATCCATGGCGACTAGCCACATGGTTTGGATTTAGGACTTGGGAGGACTGTCTTGCCATACGCCCATACAGAGGTCCTTGTATGATTTCATTCTCTTAAAACTTAACATGGATGGATATAATAGAGAGAGAGAGAGAGAGTGTGTGTGTGCTTTACTATTTTATTTCTTCTTTGTAATATCAAATGCCCCTTGGAAGACTTGACATGTCCACGTTTATTGCTCGCTTGCGCGCATAATAAAGAGATCCACTCTACTCTACTGTTCCTTCCCTCCCTTCTTTTGGTAGACTTAATTTATAAAGTTAATATCCCTATCCAGATCCAATTACCATCCACCACGTCAGTGGATTCCAACTCTTTGTCCACCATTCGTTATTACCCGAAATTAAATTTAAGTTGTATTGTTTGTTAGATTCCTCCTCAGTCGGCACAAGAAGAAGCCAAGAAGACCATTAAATTAATGTGAACCCTCTACTGTTAATTAACACTATATGGTCATTATGATCGGTATCAGTTGAAGCTTAGCTTAAAACCTGGTAATAATTAATCACCCACATGGGAACTAATAGAGAAAGAAAAAAAAAATGCCGGAAAAGATATCAGCAATTTGTTTACTTTATATATTCGTAAATTGGGAGATTGGACTCTCACTCTCTTATCAAGATTTAGATAGATCTGAGATTTCTGCCCATGCAGTCATGCTTCACAGATTTATTTATATGAAAAGAGAATTTAAGGGGCAAATCCCCTCGTACCTGGGGCGTGGTGAATTCTAGTCTGATCTCGGGATCAGTATCATAATGTGGTTTAATTCCTGCTTGAACATGTCCTACTCTCACGGTCTTTTAACTTTACTAGAGTAAAGATAAAGTAGATGAGATCATTCAGGGGTTAATAGCCAAGTCCCATGGGTTTGGTTGACTTCAGAGATGCCCGACTGGTTAATCTACTAGCCTTTAATTAATTCATACCTCCTTTATGTTGCTGATCGATAGGAATTTCAGAGTTGTCCAGAACATTTGTTCCTGGGGATGGAAAAGGAGTGGCAATCACCTCACAACACTGATGGACATGCAAAAATAGTGTTTGTCACTCCCTCTATTAAATTTAAACCTATAGTTGGGCTAGAAATCAATCATCCAATGCCAATGGTGCTACTTTTTTGGCATTAATGGAGTTTCTTAGTAGGTCCCATATCCGGTCCTGGTCATGGATCTGGGTCCTCCGAATATGCCATAAATAGTGAGTAATGCAATGGAGTATCTCCCCATCATGTAGCTCCAAAACCTCCGTCTTCGCCTCTTCGGGACGAAATTGGGGGTGGGGTTGCAAAATGCAAATCAAAGGGAGCTTGGACTCTGCAGGCTGGAGGGGGGAATTAATGGAGAAGTAATCTCCCACCAGCAAAACTAGGGGCTTGTAAATTTTTTGCTTTAATGATGTAATGTAAAGGCTAGAGTCTTATTTATTACTTGATCCAAAATTAATTTGATTCCTGAGCCCACATGCCTTTACATTAGAAATGGCTTAAAACCTTGCTTATTAGTTTAACCAAAGATACAAAGAGACAAATTAGAGCCATATATAGTTGCTATGGTTTTCACCTAAAACCACCGCATCTTCCACATAAATTAGAAAAAGAGTAGGACCCACTTGACTTTAAGATTTGAATTTCATTGACCCATTTGAGTACTCCCAAAGCATTGCTGGTGAGAACTTGCTCACCAACACATGCACCATTATGATCCATACAACGCTACACATGCAACTTTATGATTAGTGCATTTTTTAAAATGGGTGGTGGACTGCACATTCAGTTTTATATACACCCTTTTTCTCTGAAACACCAAAACTCACAACCTGTCTCTCATCCTCCCTATTCACTTTGTACATGATTCGTCCCACTCTAAAATCTAAATTTTTGTTAAACCAACAGATTTGCTAGAACAAAGTATTCTTAATCTATATTTATCACCTTAGTTTCAAGCAGTTTTTAGATTAAATGAGAGATTGATTCTCTTTCCACTTATATGTGAATTATGCATTGTCTTTGGACACTTAACTCTAGCTGTGACCTTGTGGGTCTGTGTTAGTTTTTAGTATTTTATTTTGTTCTGTGAAACTAATTTCAGGGATCTGACTACTTCAATCAGCTCATGCGTGGGGGCCAAACACACCGAGACTTAGCCATGCTTCAATTAAAGTTCGTTTGTTTAATATGAACTTAATTAGTATAACTTTCTTGTAGCTTTCAAAATGCAAGAGCTGATATCAGCCTGGCCTGAACCCAATTGACCAAATGAAAAAGAGGAAGGGACCATGTTCTGGCGACACTCGGCCTCACAAATTAACAAACTATTGCTCAAGGCAGAGAATAGGAGGGTGGACACATGGCTAAATTATTGCTTTGATCATCACCATGTGAGAGGCTGCCCTTGAGTCATGGATCTCTGGATCTGTTTTTGGTTTTGGGAAGTAGTGGGAAAGTAGGCAGCTGGAACCCAGCCCATGGACCGATCAGGACGTCAAGGTTTGCCACACATGACTCCGTTCCTACTGGGTTGTCTCGTCCCCAAAATATCTTAATAGACTTTGTCTTAATCCTTGAGATGACTACAACCTTAAGATGTGGTCATGTAGCATGTATCACAACATTACGATTTAGGTGCCCAATGAATTGGTCAGTGAAATGAATAGATGTTGCAATTGGTCAGGTCAAAGCTGAGAAGCACTAGAATCGGTCCCATGTTTAAATAAAGAGAGTCAGCAGGATCAAAGGAAAAAAAGAGCCCTAAAGCAGGCTCAAGTCAAGTCCATGGTGGGTCAAAAAAATCACAGTGGAAGGCTAAGGAAATACTCAAATACCATGAGGGTTATTAGCCAACCAGTACCATCATTTGGTGAGCTTAGAGGATATAGATGGGAGGATCCAAACTAAACCAACAAAAAGAAGAAAATAACATAGCTGATTCTAGGTTGGACAAATTCTTTTGGGCAACTTGGCTTATCAGTTAGCAACTAAAGCAGAAATTTGTGGTGATGATTCACCATTCACCACCAAGGATAAAAGGACACTGAGTACAAGATTGGGTAATGGGTGGTGGACAGAACTAGTGAAAGGAGTTGAGATGTTCTCATGGTTGTTCTAGGGTTAGGTCGAGGAGAGTGATACAAGGGGGCAAAGGACCTTAGCAAACTCTTCTCAAAACATGCTACATGTGTATAGTAAAAGAAAGTAAATGACCAACCTTGCCTTGAAAGAGGCCAAGCTGTCAATTTAAGCATCATATACGAGGGATCTTGACTGTGAATAAAGGATTATTAGCAACTTTACATGGTGTAATACATATGGAAGGTGGGTCTTATTGTTTATTTAGCTTCACCAGCAGTGAAACTCGTATTCTTGCCATGTGGCAATCTTTCATCACCAGTACCTACTTTCCCTCTGCAGTTTAAAGTTTAAACTCCATACTTCTCAATACATACTTATCCAATATTGTGATTTCAAGTATAAAAAGTAGAACTGTATTTTGCAACCTCCTCAATATTTGTACTTCACTTGATAATGATCCATTTTACTTTTTAGTTTATTAGAGATTTAAGTTTGGAGTCTTTAGTAGATTTAGCAAAGCTTGAATATCTCTTTAGAGTGTAAGAGAAAGGTTGGAATCAAATAATTTTTCCTGTTTTGTTTTTGGTGGAAAAGTGTCAGTATTAGTTACTTGGAACATCTAAAGTATGAATTATAAATGATGTTTGTCGTGAAAACTACTAAACAAATCAATAAAAAAAAAAAAAACAGTTGTTAAAAAATTGAAAGCTTGAAAAGATAAACAAGAACTCCTTTTCAATCATTTTGTTCCCCGAAAGGAACTTCTCCTTATTCATCCCTGTTTCAGTTCAATTGAAAGTTTAATAATTCCTTCTTATATTAAGCTTGCTATTGATCAATAATTAATCAAGGAACCAAATCATACAATATCATGCATTCACATTTCACACAGGCCGGTGCTTATACATCTCAATTAGAAAAAAAAAAAGGCAAAATAAACTATGCATAAGCATAACTAGCGACTGTTTCCCTTATACTTTTTTCTCTCTCTCTCTCTAAGAAGGATTCATTCAGAAATGCTTGAATTTTTCTACTTTGAAATTTGAACAAACACCCATCCTACACTACTTCTGTGTTTTATATTTGATGGGGAGATATTCCCAATGCAAGGCCTGGAACGGACCTTGCACCGACTGTGAATCCGGTTTCATTTGCAGGACGATGGAAGGATGAGGTGTGATTGGTTTACCAAGCTGCCTTCATCTGTAAGTCACTATTTAAAGCTAAATTGGGATCCCCTCACTGCTCGGATCCAACCTTGCATTGGCACAGATGAAGGATCACCCTTTGTGGCTTTTGGCACGACCCTTCGGTTAAAAGGTGACACCTCACATGTGGGTACTTTCGGCCTGGTTTCTCAAGCCTCAAGGAGAGATGACAGAGACAGAGAGACAGAGCAGAAGGGAACCTGCCCATCAAAGTCTAGTTGTAAATAAACAGTTGTTAATAAGACACTTTCATGGTTTCGTTTCATTACAGTTAGTGCAATAAGAGCGGCTCAATCAATCAAGAACAAGGCCGGCACCGTCACTCAGAAGTCAGATCCCTGTGCCCAGAACTGTTGGCCAACCTGTGACAAGGTAACAGTGAATATAAGCGTCAGAAATTAACAGCCAAACCTCCCAAAAGCTATTAAAATATAAAAAGAAACGAGGGAACGCAGCTCCAAATTCCCCAGACACATTTCATCATTTAAATAATGAAGATGAAACATGGGGTTTGTGTCTTAGCCTGAGCTTCCAAAGACTAAAGTATTTAAAAAACCAGACAACAACTCCACAACTCTGGAGATAAATCTACATCGAATTAATGGGTAATGCTTATAGCCTTGTAGACTTGTTACTAAACACAGTGAAGAAAAATTTTGGAAGGGGAGGTGGGTTCTTTTTCTGTTTTATTTTTATTGAAATAATTGTTACTGGTAAAGAAAGAAGGGATGAGAAAAATAATGAAAAAGTCCAAAGAATGAAGGTTGTTTTGGGTGGAGATTCGAACCTTTCACCTGTGGCTCAGTGGGGATTGCTATTTCCTAAAGAGAAAGACAAAGGAAGGAATAGTTGGGGGCAGTTAGTTTTAAGTGGGGCAGCCCCAACACTTAGGGATTGCTCAAATGGAGAAATCCCAACCGTAAGATGGAATGGCGTAGGATTCTCGGTTGAGTACACGTGCTGCTATCTTTCCTTTCCTCTTTTTATCTTTGCTTCCATGCATGGATTTCTCCTCCAAAATCCAAATATAGGCAGCACCAAAGCAGAGAGAGAGAGAGAGAGGCGATAGACCGATAGAGAGAAGAAAGCTCTCTTCTTTCTTTTGTAGTTCTTTTTCTTCTCTGGCCTGTTCATTGCCATCATTAACAACTGATGTCACAGACCCATCTCTTCAAATTTGATTTTCTACTTTTCCTGCAATTTTCAACTGCCCAAGAGAGAGCGAAGGGAAGGATACCTAATTCAGTGGGTTTATGTGTATCAGATCTTGTTCTTGATCACGAAGACCTCTGGAATCTGAGATGGGTTCATCTTTGATCAGTTAAAAAAGCTGAAAACTCGTGATCTGATTCGATATTCTTATCAGATTTGAGCTCCTACTTTGCTCTTTTGATCTCAACTTTTGTGGGTTCCTCTATTTCTCTAGCATTTGGGTTGTAACGATGGAATGAGATCGAGAATTCAAGCGTTCTTGCAGTTTTTTTCGATAGGCTTGAGCTCTCTGCTGCTTTTTCTGATCTGGGCATCCCATTTTCCTGTTGTTGGTTTCGAAATAATAGATGGAAGAAGATCAAGAGCAGAAGCATGTATGCAAGTTCTGTAAGAAGACTTTCCCCTGTGGGAGGTCCTTGGGAGGTCACATGAGGTCTCATATGACTATGAATTCAGTTGAAACCGAGGACAAGCTCGGCAGGAAGAAGGTTTCTTCTGTTAATGGTGAAAGTAACAGTAATAACTACATGGGTTGCGAAGCTGGTAATCACGCTGGTTATGGCCTTAGAGAGAACCCCAAGAAGACTTGGAGGTTTTCGGATTCAAGCGATGGTGCTTTGCGCCAAGGGAAGGTCTGTAAAGAATGCGGTAAAGGATTTCAGTCATGGAAAGCTCTCTTTGGTCACATGAGATGCCACTCTGAAAGAGAGAGGGTCTCCAACAGCTTGGAAGATGATTCGTGGACTTGTGAAAACCAGAAGGTGGTCATGGACAGCCAATCTGACAACGAAGCTGCTGCTCCAAGGCGCAGGAGGAGATCAAGAAGAATGAGGTATAGAGCTACTGCAACTTCATCTTCTTTCTCTTTCGCTAATGCTTCTTCTTCTGTTTCGGAGATTGAGCAAGAACAGGAGGAGGTGGCCATGTGTTTGATGATGCTGTCTCGGGATGTGGGTCACTGGGGTGGATTGAATTCTGTTGGAGAGTCTTCTGATAACAATTCTGTAGTTTTAGAAGCTAGGTCATCCGGCATAGATAAGCGAATTACTAGAAGAGGAGGCAAAGTTTTTACTTCTAATGTATATGAGACTGTGAAGATGCAGAAACCAAGAAACAGGCGGTTAGACTCTGTTGTTTCCGATCCTGAGAATGTTCATGTCGACAAGGGAAGATCTGAGTGCGGTGTTTCTGATTCTGGAGTTTTGAGGAAAGGAATCAAGAAGGGGGAATCAGAAGTCTCTGTTGATGGGTTTCTCACGGATGATGAGTTTAAGAAGCCTAAATTGGATGACGAAACTGGTTTTGAGTTGTCAGATATGGAACTGATGAGGAAGGATAATAAAAAAAGATTCAATTGTAAAAAGAGTACAGTGGACTATTCTGAAGTTGAATTGGGGAAAGATTTTGTCAAAGAAACCGGAAAAGATAGGTCTGATTCAGAGTTTAAGAAGTTCAGTTTCAGCAAGAGAACCAGAACTGATGCTTACGATCCTGAATTGGGAGGCGATTTCAGCAAGAAGATAAGATATGATGATTTGGATTCAGAAATCTACGGAGAGACTCAAAAGAAAAGCAGGTATGAATGTACAACTTGCAACAAGATCTTCCATTCCTACCAGGCTCTCGGGGGGCACAGAGCCAGCCACAAGAAGGTCAAAGGATGTTTTGCTTCAAAGGTTGAGAGCAGTGAGAACAGCATCGAGACAGATGTTTCTCCTGATCCAACAGCTGACAGTAAACTTGTTAAGTCTTGCAGTAATGAGAACCTGGTAGATCGAGATGGTGCTGTCAGTTTGGAAGCAAGCTCTGTATCAAAGAAGAGTAAGGGGCATGAATGTCCAATCTGCTTCAAGGTTTTCACGTCAGGCCAAGCTTTGGGCGGCCACAAACGGTCCCATATGGTTGGGGGCTCTGAAGCCAGAGGGAATCAGACCATTGTAATTCAACAACAGCTTCCTGAGATTCGTGATCTACTAGATCTCAATCTTCCTGCTCCTGCTGAGGAAGACAACGGTGGCCGCGTGGGGTTTAACCCATGGTGGGTTGGAAGCAACCACAAACATGAACCGCTGGTAGGTCTGATTTCCAACTGAGTAACCTGAGACTGGTCATGTTTCCCATGAAGATGCAAGAGTGTACAGACAAGTTGGTTGATATTATTTCATTAATTCTTTTCATATCCAAGCATATGCTCTATTGAGGTAATAGTTCCCTTTGCTGCTTAAATCAACTAAGTAGCATTTTTCCTCTCCCTCTCTCTCTCTCTCTGCCTTTCCATCCACCCCCTTTTGCCTTTTCTGTTTTCCAATCTCAGAATAAATCTACATTGTCACAAAATTTTAAGTTCATCAATCTGTTTCAACTTGAAACTATATACTGTAATTGGGTTTTGTTTTATATTTCTTCTTCCAGTGTAATTTCTCTAATTCCAAATGAACTCAGATTGCTCTCTGTTTCTGTTCTATAGGCTGAGGTTGCACTCATTTCTCGAATTTTTTTAGTTTAAGTGTGTACATAGTTGAAAGCATTTTTATTACTGAGACTTGATTTATGTTCATATATGGCAACTTGTTGAGAACATCTATGATAATTCCTGTTATTATGAATTAATTACAGTGGTTTTTATAATAGATGACAATGTCTTGGCATACAACCATCTCCATGATTAACTAAACTGGAGAACCAACTTCATCCTCCCATTTCAGTATAGCCTGTTGAAGTTGTTGAATTCAATCAAATGCACTGTTTCAACAGATGCATCAGATTGGGTTTGAGTTCATTTTTAGAAGAAGATTGCTGGGTGATTTTACTTCTGAAGCTAGGGGGGGGATATATTCTAGATTCTGTCTTTTTTTTAGTAGATTCAACTAGGTAGGGAAAAAACAGTATATTTATATTAGAAGTTTTCTGTTCGAGTAGTTAGATTATCTTGAGAACGTAATGGATATTGGAAATTGGTTAGGCTACCTTTAAGTTTGATGTTAAGCTGGATATGATTCAGTTGTGAAGTGATGAGGAAACAAGGTTAATGACACTTCATCATTTCAGAATATACAAGTTGCAAGATGGCATGTGAGCTCAAGGTGGTTGTTTAGTCACCTACCACGAAATATGACAACCCATCACACTTACTATATATGGATATCTTCCTTTCTTTAACTTTGGAGTAGTACTCACATACCTTTGTTCTAAAGACTAATGCTTCTATTATGCTTATTTTTTTTCTTCTGTTTCTCTATCCTTTTCTCCTCTCATCTTTCTTGTGCATCCAAGTGTGTGAAGTTCAAACCCCTCCCAGCTTGGGAAAAATGGGACCTGCAACTCCCATTGAGAAAGCTTCTCTTATGGAAGTCAGGGAGTAGTTATATTAATTGGTTAAGTTCAGCTTTAAAATGATACTAAAACAGGTTGAATGGTGGCATCATATCAGTGTTGGTTTATAATAATCTTATTTGATGGAGGTGGGCATCCTATGAACAGGTAAAAACCGGGTCAATTCACCTTAACTCCATCCATGAGTTCTCCATAGTGCTTGTGTGAAATCAACCACTCCATGAATTAGAAGATAATAATTTCATCCGCAACCTTAAGGATTAATTTAACACTAATTTTGTTTTAAGGGCTTGATCCTATTTTGTTAGGTAGAACCAAAGTCAATAAACTTGAGACAAAGCTGTGTCATCCATTGTCTATAAAATGTAGCATCAGGGCTGCAATCTACAGTTAGCATAGTCATGAATGTAGATAGATTCCAGTATGCATGATTTTTTTTGCATCAAGCTTTTAGATAAGAACATGGTTTCTGAATCACATATCCATTTGTCAACTTGCACTCGTTTTTCTTCTTCATTTTGACTGCTTCCATTTGCTCTAGCCACTTGCACTAGCTTTATCAAGGTCAAGAATAGAAGAACGCATTTGGTAAGGTTCTAATCCAGAGGGTTTATCATTACAAAGGTTCAGCAGGAACTCCCTGTGGGGCCTGACCTGATGGGCGTGATTAGCATTCCTCTATAACTATAAGAAGACAAAGTATAGCTTGTTTGAGGAGTTGGGGTAGTAGTTATTGAAATTTTGGGTTCTGCTTTACAGCATTTTGACAGGTAGAAAACTCACAATGGGTTCATAAGTTCTCCAAATCACCTTTCCATGTTGCATGTTTTAGCCCACTAGGCCTCCGCAAGTCCGAACGTGGCAAAGAAAAACTGCTTCTGTCGGGGCAAGAAAGAAACCTAAATGGCACGGAAGATTGATGAGAATGAAATCTAAGCAGCAGGTAGCAACAAAAAACAGAGGTCCCCAGCCCCCCACCCGACACGTTCCCCTGTAAACCTTAGAATGATGGAGAAAGTTTTAGGCCCCTGCCACGTCAGCCTGGTAGGTATAGAGCTGATGTGGACCGGGGAATGAATATGTGGTGACATCATTTAACAGCTGCGGATGGAAGAAATAGTAAAAGATGGAAATAGGCGGCACTCACCGGAAGTGGAATTCAGAAAAAAAGATTTCAAAATCTAAAAAAACAATAAAGGCTTAAAGTCAGGGGTAATAACCTTTTTAGAGGAGGGTGAGGAAAAAAAAATAAAACATCATCCCAACGCGAATATGTTATATATGTGGTTATCCCAAATACCCTAATAAAATTAGTAGGTCACTAATATGTTGGGACTGATTTTTAAGAAAAAATGTTTATACTTTCAAGATCCGTTTTTTATAAAAAAATGTTTCTGCCATGTAGGCAGTGAGTAACATTATGTTGTTTGGTAAAGTGATTTTCATCATCGTTTTTCATGTATGTGATGACAGATAAGCACCACATAGGATATACATCAGTTAACCGTTGGGGGAAACGGTTCATTCATCGGTGGGAGTCTCAATTTTCGAGGCATGCCCAATTTTTTAATAATCGGCTGAACCGAACAATGAAATACACGAGTGTTTGTTGAAATGCCTATATGGATCCGACGTGACACGTTTTTTTAAAAAACGGCTACGATTCCAAACATGTCCTAATGCTGAATGAGACTTAAATCATAAATATGGTATCAATGTTGCCTTTTAGCATTCTGAATTGTGCTTATTGTCAATTGTCCAACACCACCACCTCCAAATAAGCAAATGAGGCTACACTAGTGTTCTAGTTGGCTGGTGGACAAATTTTGTTCTATTAATGAATGATGCTGCCTGCCTCAACTCTAAAATTCTCAAAGCGAATTAAAGGAAGGAGCAGCCATGGAATGGAAGAAGAAGAAAGAAGAAAGAGGGAAAGGGCAGCATTTAGTGATTCTATAAACTCTAGACTCTAGCTGGCTGGATCATTATGGTGTTGAACATAAAACACTAAAAGGGGGACATTACACAGTCCCATATTCCATAGGCATATGGAGTGATGGATTGGAATTTGGAATTGGGGGGAATGAATCGAGTGGATTGCAGTTTTTGCTATGTCTTTTCTGTCGTTCACACAATTGATTGTATCAACATCCCAACTATATATATTAATTAAAGAGTTTGGGGCGGCCTATAAATAATGAAATAGATATGATGTGGGACCCCTCATGAAAAAGACGACCTCAAAATTAGGTAGATACGGACGACGAGAGCTATATTTATCTATCTATCTATCTGATCATTGGTTTGGGAAACACAAACATTGGAGAAATTGGGGCCATTAATTATACTATCATTCCCATGCTGCTGCATAGCTTGACGGGAGCCACGTCATCCCCATTCATCATCCAACGTGGCAGGAGGCATTTGGACATTGGTTAGAGACTTAAAGAGCCAAGAGGTTGCAATTGCGATTTGCGAAGCCAAGAAGAAGACAAAAATACCGTTGGCCTCTCTTTTTCTTTATGATATTTCCAACGTGGTTCCTCGGGAAGCTGCTCCCTGAATTATCAAATCAATCTAATCGGTAATCGTGGCCCGGGCCGGCGGGCCCCCCATTTCAGTGTTTTAACGACACACGGATACTGAGAGTTCTTACCAAGTCAAGGACTGTACCTAACCTACCTGAGTAGTGAGTACTACATAGATCATCATCCCTAAACCTAAAGCGCTTCCGACGGTGGATTATGACCCAAGTTCATCTGGTTTCGTGGATCAACATTCAACAGTGGGCCGTTTACTTTAGACGTTGGGAGTCAATTTTTTTTGCAAATCACCAATCGCAAGTGGAACTCGGTTGCTTGTGGGCCCGGCCCAATGGGCTAAATAAATTTTTAAATTAGAACCGCCTGGTTTTGACATTGGAAGACATTAGTTAGTTTATCTGCTTTTGGCCTACGCCTACCCAAAACCTGTAATTTCCAAGTTTTTGCTATAATATCTTCAAGTCAAATGTCAATTGATTGAATTTGACTACCTTGCCACGTGGAAAGGGGAAAAGCTAAAAAGAGAAAATTTGACGATTTTTGTACTCTAATCTAAGGTGATCAAAGCAGGCTCTCAGCATTGTGTAAGCAAATGGGCCCGTGTCCATCCTTGCAACCCTAAACCCACTACCCTGCTAATGATAGTTCTTTATTCAAATTCAATGTAACTGAGAAACAAAGGAAAAGAAAATGCAAGGCTGTATTTGGATTAGGATGAATTTAGAAATGGAGGCCAAAATGGAATTGTCAACTCTAAAAAGATTCTCCGGATTTTGTTACTTGGACACGTGTTTCTTGTTTGGTGGTGCATTATTCAAAATAAATAAACAAATAAAATGGAAATTCAAATTCTTTCTAAAGGTAGTCATTTTATTTCCACATAATTAAGATAGAATCAAAGCTCAAATCCATTCTGTAATCCAGATGCAACCAGTTCTAAAGAGAAAAGTAAGTTACTGTTTGGGAGGAGGGTTATGGTTAGCAATGGCAACGGGGTGGGTTTTCCGTCCCCACTCCAATTTTGAAATAAATTCTTGTCTCCAATCTGATTCATGTTGGATAAAATTTGTCCTCCATCCCTGATCCTTGATAGAGACAGCCAAACAGGTGCCATGCCGGGACCCAAATCCCTAAAAAAAAATAATCAATAATAATTTTTGAAAAATAAGTATACTTAAAAAAAAAGATATTTTAAAAAAATATAAACAATATTTTAATAAACATTATATATATATATATATATATATATATAATCGGGATCGAAACAGTGCGGGAAAACCCCAATACACTTTCATTTAGCCAAGAATGGTGAAGTTAGTGTATAAACAACCTCAGCTTTCTGGCTTACTAGCTTGGGCAGCATTCCATGAATGCAATGAACTACCACCACCCATTTAGGTACTTGCTGAATTCTTGCAAGCTGCAGCTATTATTGGGCTAGCTCTGAAGTTGGTAAGGTTTATTAACCCTGCATTAATATCTATCTATCAAATTAATTTGCAAATTTGGGCGATAACCCATATCTATGATTTGGAAAAACAAGTTCTGTGCAAGGTCAACAGCCTGAATTATACAAAGATTGAGCCAATTCGACTCAAGTTGAGGGTTGGATCCACACACAAGAATGCTGTCAAACTGGTGGAGCCCAAATGGGTAGAGCAATTCCGTATCAAAATGGGCGCTTAAAGAGGCTGAATTTGAGCCAATCAATCAAGGCCATAGGTTATACCATCGCTAGCTAGCATCTCTCTTAGTTACTTGTACGCACCACTCTATTTTCAGGTCAGCTCTGAATTTTGATAACTATTGGTTTTTTCTTCTCTCTTCTTGGAGACAAATGCCGTAGTGAAGCCTCGACAGTTTAATATTAAAAAAGATGTGAACATATTTGGACTTTGCGAAGCGAATTTATACTTATGGCACTAAATAGAACAGAATGGTGAAACAGGATTCATATAATCAACCCTATAGCCATATAATTGAGATAAGACATAGATGAATATGATGATGATGGCGATGATGAAAGTGAATCGTATGAGAAGCTTCCTGGGGCATGAATCACATTGGTTATGGTCCACCTTAAACCTCTAAGCTAGGGCTCAGAGTCAAATTTAACACCATATGTATGTCCTTATTTTCATCCACCTAGTCCAGAAAACAAGAACCAAATTCCATGCTCCATGTGCTTTAAGTATCAAGAAAGCATGAGCCAGCCACCCCACAACTTGTTGATTTCTTCTATCTGTCCCTGTTGTCTAGCCTTGTTTATCTTCATTTTTCAATGAGAATCGACCAGTAGCAAGAGAGGAATTCACGGGTGGAACTGTTTTCTGGGTTCATCAGTGGGCAACTGTTCAGTCTGAATTGCACAATGTTAATCTGGGACTCCCATTTGAGTTGTAATAATTGTTTGGAACATATTTTTATTTGTAATTTCACATGTTGATAATAATTTGATGATGGAGATGGCACCAAATAGAACGGAATGACAAAACAGGATGACCCCATTTATTAGGATTTCTATGTTAAAACATGCATGCATTCACTTAGTAATTAGATTGGGTTCTGATTTTGACCCATCCAATCTGATAGAAATTCAAGTCTAGTAATATGTAATATAAAAATGTATATAAATAGATATTATATATAATATTTTTATACATTATATGTAGAAAAAATAATTAATTTTTTCTTTTTTAATGACAACAGAACAGAGTCACATTAAATCCGAATCCAATATTTTGAATTTTAGATGATATTCAAATTTGAAATTTCAATATTTATCACATCAGATGCAACTGAATCCAATCCAAATCCAACCCAATTACAGCCCTAAAACATATATGAATTCATCAACATTTGTTTTGATTTATAAATCTTGCTCCAGTTCAAGTTGGCTACTGATGTTTTAACTCTCCATCTTCATTCGCTTACACAGTTTTGGCCAGAAAATCTGCAACCAATTGTCACCTTTGGACACAACATATAGCTGATAGCTTAGTCCAATTTTGTTTAAATTCCTTATTTTATTGTAATACAGGCCTTTAAATGTGCATGCTTTCAAGCCCATAGTCCAAGTCATAAAGAAAAGCCCATAGTCCAAGGCCCACCATGAAAACATATCCGAACACTTGCAACAAAGAGTTTTTATTAAATCGTTTATAATTTACATTTAGTGGACACTAATGTAATGGGCCAAATGAAGTCTTATGGATAAGGTTCAAAGTATGGGAAATGCTAAGTGTATCGGAAAGATAATTTTAAGGGACATATATAGATACGTCTTAGATATGCATACGTATCTAAGATAAATTAAGATATGCTTGGAAACACTATAAATACTTCAATAAATCATAAAAATACATCAAAAACACTAAATATAAGACCTCAATGAGGTGTATATACATTAAATTAATACATTTAATTAGTTTTATGAAGAAATATATTATAGTTAATTATAATTTCATTAAAAAACCTATGCTTAACTATAATTTATAAATTATAATTCTTAAGTTTTAATGTTTTATGAGATGGGAAAAACCCAACTCTCCTATCCAACCATAAAACATGCATTGACACAACTTATAAGTGAAAATATAATTAATAACTATTTATTATTTAAACAATTATTATTTATAATTTATTTCCAAAAATTATAAAAAATAAATAAACACTATATAATATATTCAAAAAATAGTTATTAAAGAAGAAATTTCAATTACTCTATGGATATGATAGATGAATCCATAGATCTAGAACATATTTAGTCTTTATAGGCAGAGAAAAAATTACATTTTCAAATTTTTTGTTAATTTATATTTTCCCCAAATATCTTCATGAAATTTCCATAAATCTATTGATAACACAAAACAAAAAATTATGATTTTGAATGTAAGAAATGTAGATCAATATAAAATTAAGCATTCAAGAAAATAATCACAAGATATTAAAAAAATGAAAAAATATACCTATTTTTGCCATATTTTTTAAAATTTGAAAAATATTAAAAAAATAATGGTTCACACTTGTTCTCTGCAAATTTTTGCAAATCTAGCACTCTAGGAATGAGATTTAGAGTTCTAGAGTCATTTGGGGGGTGAAAGAAGCATTATTTCAGGGAAAAGAAGATTGTTTTCCCCTTTATTTTTTCTTTTCCAAATTTTGGCCGTATCTTTTTCGTCGATACGCTCCAATACGCCCTGATACACCCCCGATATGGGTCCGATGCACATGAAAAAAGATGAGATGCCCGATTTCTATACGTATTCCGTATCTATTTTTCAAAGATACGATATAATATGCCCCATATTGGGCATATCGTACCGAAATTTTAAACCTTGCTTATGGGCAACTAAAATGGACAAAAAGACATTTTGTTTGGAAAATGGAATAAAGAATGCATGTTCAAATCAAATGCAGAGCTTAGCATAAGAAATATGGAACATATAAATGCAACTGACCTAATGAAATTAGATCAGAGGATAATCAAAGAAGAGGAAAATATCTGGGTCCAAATCACAAGAAAAAAATATTTGAAAATAAGGAATTTTTTGCTTTTGAGAGTGAAACTCTAATATATATATATATATTATGAATTTGTTTGGGAAAAATTTATCATTTATTCTTGATATTTTGAAAGAATAGAAATGATAAATTTTCTATAATAAATGTTATAGTCTTATAGACTCTCTTAGATTATCAAGAAAATTTTGAAGAACACCAGCCACTATCTAGAGGCCCCGAACTACCATGAAATGGAGAAGTGATGAAAGAGAAAATTAAATTGGATCAAATGGGCTCCTCCAAATATAAATGAAGTAAAAGTAAATCTTGTTGCATCAAAATGAGGTGATAATAGTTGTGCGCATAGATGAATATATAGCCCGAAACTATCAAGGAGAGATTATCAAAATTGTTTTAGACTAAATTGGGAAATCCTCAAATATTAGTAACTGAATGTAGAGGTGTAAAACGGGTCGGGCCGTGGTGTGCTTTATGGGCAGCCTGTGCAAGTCGTGGATCATGTTGGGTTGTGCTTCCATCCTCTAGGATACTTCAGTGGGTCGGCCTGACACAGCCTGCAGCACGAGCCCATGTAGGCCCATGGCATGGCACGGGCTTAGGCTGGGCAAGCTACAAGTCATGTCAGGCTGGGCTACGGGTTGGGCTTTGGGCCTAGGCCAAATCAGGCTAGTCTTTTTTTCTTTTTGTTTTTTTGAAATTTTAATTTTTTTTCATTTTTTGCTAAGTACAGTGTCAAAGTGATAGAAACTTTGGAAAAATACAACTTTAACAAAAAATACTTAACAAAATAAAAAATAGACAACAAATTGGAAAAAATAGAAATTTTATTTCATTTTAATTTGAACAATATAATGGATGAATGAAATGTTGGAAATAGAATAAAATATAAAAGCAATATATAAATTGAAAATAAAAAAGTACATTATTGAAAAAATAACAAATAATTTAAATAAAATTTAAAAACAAAATTTACAATAATTTTAAAAATGTTATACAATTATTGAATTTATACAAAAAATATTGATTTCATCATTTTTCTTCAAGCTCCACCTGCATCTCCTTGACTTTGATCATCTCCTTCTAGTAAAACATCGAGTGAAGTGTCATGCCCTCCTTTATCTTGCAATCTATCATCAACATACATTCAGCCAATCTTTTAATCAAATGCTTATCATCTCCAAATTTTCACCATTCATGTAGCTTCTCTTGTTGTCCAACACCCTAGTACCTGCAATAAAATAAGACTCCAATGAAACTATAGACACTAAGGGTTAGTAGATCATGTGCCATAGTGGCAAAAGCTGGATAATTTTTTTCCATGTTCACTCCACCTAGCTAAAATATCAAAATTATTTAGTTCTTCCGAATCGAATGATTCACCTAAATTAGAAAAAGTTGCTTGTAAATAAAAATTAAGTTCAACAAATTAACTTGTTGTGAAGTGGCAGTAGATTTTTGCCTTTTACTTATTAGAGACCAATTTTTTTCTTTTCCACTACTAGAACTAGATGTTTTAAAAGTTGAAGTTTCACTTGTACAAGTTGCAATTTTCCTATGCCCTATCATTTGAGACTCATAGAAAATGTACATCTCGAATAATAAATTATTCATTTCTTTATTTTTATTTCCAATTCCAACATTCATATTTTCACAATATGATCCAAGTAAAATATCTAAACCATCTTCTTTAATCTTAGGATCTAATATTGTAGCTAAGCAATAAAGATGAGAAATTTTCTACCAATATTTTTAAAATTTATTTTCCATTAATTTGACAATATTTTCAAATTGTGGATTTTTTTTCTATATTTTGCAAAAAAAAACCCATTAATCATAAATAAATTATTAACTAAATTACAATTATTTGGGTAATAAACATCCAAAAATTCATTAGTTATATCATAAAAATTTTGTAAAATATATTTTATACAAATTGTCATTTCCCAATCTTCTTCAAATATAATATCATGTGTCATTTTTGCATTATCAAAATTAGTAAGAATTTGCTTGTAAGCAATAGAACTTTCTAACATATAATAGGTAGAATTCCATTCATCTTGAATATCTAATAGAATTTTTTTATATTTTAAATGTTTTCTTGTTCTACAACTTCTAATATACAATATAAAATTTCTAATTTTAAAAATATAATGAGAAATTATATTTAAAGCATCATAAACAAATAAATTTAAGATGTGACATGTACATCTAATATGGAATAATTTATCATTTAAACATGATTTTAATTGAGATTTTAAAACATTTATTGTTGTATCATTATTACTAGCATTATCAAAACTAATAGAAAAAAGTTTATTTTCAATTCCATAATTATGTAAAGTATTTAAAATACTTTCAGCGATTATTGGGCCAATATGTAACCATTCAAACCTAGTAAAACTTACAATTCTTCTTTATAAAAGTCAATTTTCATCAATAAAATAACTAGTAGCACAAATATAACTTATATTATATTTAAGTCAAAATATCAAAAGCAATTGCAACTTTAGAAGAAAGATTTGATAAAATAGAAATGAATTTTTGTTTATATGAATAAAAAATTTTCAAAGCATCTGATCTAATAGTATTTTTAGAAGCTTTTTTAAACTATGGATTTACAAAATGTTGTAAAAATCTTTCATCTTTAGCTATAAATATTGTTGTTCAACATATACAATATATTTTGCTAATTCCTACATCATTTTTTCTTGAAAATATTTAAAAGTACCAAAAAAAAAAAAAACCCACGCCCAATTTGTGTTTGTGATGTTTGTTTCTGTTTTTCTTATTCATTTTTCTGATGACTTAGAATATGTTTGCCCAAGTAGTCAATACCACCCTTGCTGCTATAATTAACTAAAGTCATTCATACATTTAGAACAAACGGTTCTTTTTCCTTGCCCTCAACTTCTTCTATGATAAATACTTCCTAAAATGGGTTAATCAACTTACTACCATTCTTTTTCTTTTCTCTAGTGGTAGTACTAGGATGGGAACTCTAACAATATTAGTAGTATCCATATCAATGCTAATACTATCATATTGTCATTGAACATCGTCGACATTGAACATGTTGGGAAATTGGTTTCAAGAGGAGCTTATCATTTCAAAAAAACTCTAAAAAAAATAAATTAATTTAATTGCAACTATTCAGACTACCAATTCAGAATCTCAATTTGATTTCAACGGTTGAAGCCTCCAGTCCTCCCAATTGCCAACTTGAAATACTTGAGCAAGCCTTATTCTTGTTGAAACTTGAATAAAGTTGAAAATTGGACAACAGAGAGAGTATGGGAATGTGTATAAAAGAGTATGAGAGATGAGAGAATGTGAGAATTGGTGTAATGAGAATGATGGAGGATAAGGGTATTTATAGGTATTGGAAATAATTCAATTGTCCAAAATACCTTGAAAAGGTAGCTATTTTTTAGTTGTTAAAATGAGTACTTTGGTCATTATAAAGTCAATTATCACTTTATTCAAATGCCTCTCCAAATTAACTGTTATATAGTTGTTGGGGGCATTATTATCATTCTTTATCCCCTCTAAAGCCAAAATACATAAATTCCTCACTAACTATTTATTTATATCTGTTGTGGTATTTATGTAAACCCCCCCACACATAGACTAATTTTTGCTTTTTTTTTTTTTGGAGGGTGGGGGGGTGCAGTCCTTCTGGCTAGTTTCCTACGAGCGGGTCGTGCTCAACCCACTACAGGCCTGTGTGTCGAGCCGTGCTGCATGTTGGGCCATGCTGATACACAGGCTGTGGGCGATACAACCCGCTCAATCATGTCATAACGTGTCGGCCCATGGTCTTGCCGTCTTGGAAACCCAAGTCTAGCACGGTCCACATGCCATTGTGCCAAGCAATGTCGGGCCAAAACCAAAATCGCATGGGGGCGGCATGGACCAATTTACATCTCTACTGAAATGCGAGCAAGCCTTGAGACTCTAACATGTTAACAATGAAGTTAGGAGTTAGCTAGTAGGTGACTCAAATACTACAATAGAGGTGCTTTGAGGCTTGAGCAAAGTTACGTGAAAATGCTGCACAACGGAGGAATGTAAAAAGAAAGGGTAATTGTCCAAAACCCACCATCACTTTTTCTGAATTATCCAAAATTCACCATAACTTTTCAAAACGTCCAAAACTCACCATGTCAATGAGATTTTATTTTCTAAAACTCACCATCATTTACAACACCGTTAAACTTGAATAACCCAAAGTGTCCACGTCAGCCTAAATGCATAATTCATGACTAAACTGCCCCTAAATGGTCAAGAGTGTCGACGTCAAAAACCAGTATCAAAGTAGTGATCATATACATGGCCAGGTGCATCGACGTTGGTGCCCATGTGGGTAGGCAACTTCACCTTGGAGATGTTAGCAAGGGAACCATTCTTCATGCTCTTCGGGAGCCACAGAAATTGGCTTAACCCATCCGATGAACCCCAAGCAGGCATTTCCTCTCTGTACCTATGACTTATATCAAAGATCCTTCCGTCATCGTACACCTCCCTCCTCACAGGGACTAAATCGTCTCTTGGTGAGCACGAACTGGAATTGTCGCCGTAAGTCGGTGGATAGGCGTAGGCTAGAGATACGATGGAAAATGTCATAATTACAGTGCTGAGAAAGATCAGCAGCGCCAGGGGAGCTATCGTCCTAGTTGCCATGATGCCGTTGCCTTTTTGCTGGGAAGTGAAATCGAAGCAGAGCAGCGAATGACTGATTAAGTGGGGAACTATTTCACTTATCTTCAAAGACTTTTGGTGGGAGTATTTATTTGATTTGCTTATGCATTCTGAATTTCTGATTCGAATCGAATTCCATTCGAGTTGATTCCATTCCAAATTCTAATTGACAAAAACTTCAAATAAATCCAGCTAAAGAAAAATACAAAAGTTCGGGTTGGACCCACACAACTAGCAGTCTAATCACCCTCAACCAAGGTATCTGGAACGTTAAAAAATGTATCAGATGATAAGGATTAGACTCTCAATGGAAGCCCAGAAATTGCGTTTCCAGATTTATCTTGGGCTTATCTATGTTATCCTCCATATTTTATCTCTTGTACTATTAGACTTCTATTAGGACTCATCTACTGGTATATTTCTTCCACATGTATATAGGATGTATTCAATTGAAATCTATATAAACACACCCACTAGGCATAAGCCGGATTGTGAACTTTTCTCTCAACCCTCAACTATTTTATGGTATTAGAGCTATATCAGACCTACATCAAAACACCATGTCAACTCCATCCATTACCCAATCCATGTCATCTGAGAGTCAAGCTATTACCCAAAGCGGAAGGATACTAAATCTTCCAAACACCTTTGTTGTTCATCTAGATGGAACCAATTATTTGCTTTGGAAGCCATCCATTCTTCCAGTTTTGAGAGGAAACCATTTATTAGGTTTCGTTGATGGCACAGAAAAATGTCCGCCCAAGCAAGGCAACCACACTGACACTACTGAAGCATCTATTGAAGTCACTATAAGCTCGGCCTGTTGAGACTGGGTGCAACAAGACCAACTATTAATGGGTTGGTTGCTTATGACACTTATTGAACCGGTACTTGCACAGGTTATTGGGTGCACCTCCTCCCGATCTGTATGGATAATCTTGGAGCAGTTGTATGCTTCAAAATCAAGAGTTCGGGTCATGCAACTTCATTTTGAATTGCGTTGTTTTAAGAAGGGAGCTCTCTCCGTTCCTCAGTATCTTCAAAAAGTAAAGAATCTCACAGATAATCTTATAGCAACAGGTGAGCCTCTCTTTGACACTGATTATATTCTCACTATTCTTAGTGGGCTCGATTTAGAATATGAATCATTTATTACTGCTGTCACTACACGAGTTGATGCCTACACAGTGGAGGACGTCAAAGGTATGTTACTTAATCAAAAAATTCGATTGGGTCAAATCAAAGGCTCTCATGGTTCTCTTGATTCAAATTACCCAGTTGCTAATATGGCTGTTAGGGGTAATGCTAATTTCAACAACATAAATGATTCTCATAATTTTTCTAAGGGCAACAAATCTTACCCTCAATCTTCTAAACCTCAATACAAGTGTCAAATCTGTTGGGGTAAGAATCACTCTGCCTTTAAGTGCAAGTACAAGTTTGACAGGAACTTTGAAAGAGAAAATTTTAAACAACAAAAGCAAGCCTTTCATGTATCTACTGACTCATCATGTGGTGAAGCTTGGTACCCTGATTCAGGTGCAATGAACCACCTTACAGCCGATCTTGCCAATTTGAATGTGCATTCAGAATACACTGGCCCCGATCAACTTCGTATACGCAATGGATCAGGTTTGCCTATAAAACATATTGGCTCTTCTATTATTCCTTCTTTAGATCGAAATTTGCATTTGATAAATATTTTGCATGCTCCTTATATTACCAAAAATTTATTATTAGTTGGTCAATTTTCGACAAACAATAATGTCTATTTTGAATTTCATCCTCATGTCGTTTATGTGAAGGATCTTCTCACCAAGAAAGTTCTTCTCCAAGGAGTGAATAAAAGCGGCCTTTACAAGCTCTCCAATTCACATAACATGGATACACATTCACCATTTGCAGCTAGAGAGCGCACAAATATTGATGTTTGGCATAGGAGATTGGGCCATCCCGCACCTAAGGTGGTTCGTTCTATTATTAATAGATTTTGTTTACCAATAGATTCTCATAATAAGTTAGAATTTTGTGGTGCTTGCCAAATGGGCAGAAGTAAAAAATTACCATTTTATTTTGATTCTACTACAATACGTTCACCATTAGAGGTTGTTTTCACAAATGTTTGGGGGCCTGCCCCGGTAGCTTCTCCTCATGGCTATGGATATTATATTCTGTTTGTTGATGGTTTTAGTCGTTATTGTTGGCTATATCCTATGTCTCACAAATCTGATGCCCTCTCTATATTCATTAACTTTAAGCGCCTTGTTGAGAATTAGCTTGACACAAAAATTAAGGCCATTCAATCTGATATGGGTGGTGAGTTTGTTAAGTTTCATGAATTTATTCAATCCGAAGGCATTGCTCATCGATTTTCCTGTCCCCATACACAAGAGAAAAACGATAGAGCTGAGCGTAAGCATCGACATATTGAAGCTATATCACTGACCTTACTTTCTACGGCATCCATGCCCAAACATTTTTGGCTTGATGCCTCTCAAACTGTTGTTTATTTGATGAATCGAATACCTAGTGTTGCAGTAAATGGTACATCTCCTCTTGAATGTTTATTTCACAAGAAACCAAATCATTCTTTCTTAAAAAATTTTTGGGTGTCTATGCTTCCCATGCATGCGGCCATATAACAAGGACAAGCTGGACTTCAGATCTATACCATGTGTATTCTTGGGCTATAGCCTCCAACACCATGGCTATCGATGTCTACACATACCCACTGGGCGCCTTTATATCTCTCGTCATGTAGTGTTTTCTAAAGAATCATTTCCATTTGCTTCTATGCAACCAACTGCAGCTCCTGTTAAATCTTCTTTTGTATTATTAGATGGGCCCTCAATTGTTACTTCTCAGCCCACTGCTCACAAAATTACTACTATTCCATCCACAAGTGAGAAGGCCCACATTCAGGATACTGCTATGGCCCACAACACACCCTCTCATTCTGATCACTTGACTACAGTCATACCCCTTATTTCCAGAGGGCTTGACCCCCTAGTTCATTTGATAATCATGCAAATATCACCTTTGACCCTCCCATCAATCCACTCAATACACATCATATGCAAACACGCCTCAAGAGTGGTATACGAAAACCCAAAGTATATTTGGCATCTAAACATCCTATTGAGGCTTCAATTGAGCCCACCTGTTATTTTGAGGCTGCCAAACATGCCCATTGGCGCCAAGCAATGGAAGATGAATTTAATGCTCTTTTAGGAAATGAGACTTGGACCTTAACTCCTAGATAGCCTCACATGAATGTATTGGGCTCTAAATGGGTTTATAGGATCAAGAGACGAGCTTATGGGTCTATTAACCGTTACAAAGCCCGTCTTTTGGCCAAAGGGTTTCATCAACAAAAGGGCCTTGATTACTTTGAAACATTTAGCCCAGTAGTTAAGCCCACCACCATAAGAACTATTCTTAGCCTTGCCATCTCAAATCATTGGGCTTTACACCAATTAGATGTGCAAAATGCATTTTTGCATGGGTTTCTTGATGAAGATGTTTTTATGGATCAACCAATGGGCTTTAAGGATCCTACATATCCAGATTATGTATGCCATCTCAAAAAGTCTCTCTATGGGCTCAAACAAACCCCACAGGCCTGGTATCATTGTCTCTCACAATATTTATTGAAGCTGGGCTTCTTCATCTCAAAGTTTGACTCCTCACTATTCATACAACGAACCAAAGATGTCACATTACTAGTGCTTGTGTATGTTGATGACATCATTGTCACTGGGTCCAAGCAAACCTCTATTAACTCCCTCATTTCATCTCTGGCTACGGAGTTTGCTCTAAAAGACTTGGGCCCCCTCAACTATTTTTTAGGCATTGAAGCAACTAGGACCAAATCTGATCTCTTTCTTTCCCAACACAAATATGTACATAAGCTTCTTTGTCAGGCCAATCTAGATGGCATTAAACCAATATCCACTCCCATGGCGTCATCATGTAAGCCATCCATATATGATGGCTCACTTTTCCCAAATGTCCCTTTATATCGCACCATTGTTGGTGCTTTACAATATCTTACAATCAATAGGCCAGAAATTGCATACTCTATTAATAAGGCTTGTCAATTTATGCACAAGCCCACAACTACTCATTGGTCTCTAGTGAAACGAATTCTACGCTACTTGAAGGCTATAATCAATCATGGGTTATGCTTCACACCGAGCTCTTCTTGTAGGCTTCATGCCTTTTCTAATGTTGATTGGGCAAGATGCCCCGATGATCGACAATCTCATGGTGGCTACTACATCTTTCTCGGTGACAACCTTATTTCTTAGGCTTCTAAGAAACATAGCACTGTCTCAAAATCCAACACTGAGGTTGAATATCGTAATGTTGCCATTGCGACATCTGAAATCCTTTGGTTATGTTCGCTACTATACAAAATTGGGGTTTCTCCCTCCTCACCTCCAATTTTGTGGTGTGATAACATTGGCGCCACTTATTTAGTGGCTAATCCTGTCTTTCATGCCCGTACAAAACATGTAGAAATTGATTATCACTTCGTACGGGAAAAAGTATCATCCAAACAACTTGAGGTTCGCTTTATCTCATCAAAAGATCAGGTAGTCAATATACTTACTAAGTCACTGCCTTCTCAACGGTTTGCTTTTCTGCGATCCAAACTTCGAGTTGCAAAACCCCTCTTCAGTTTGAGGGGGGCTGATAAGGATTAGACTCTCAACGAAAGCCCATAAATTGCGTTTTCAGATTTATTTTGGGCTTATCTATGTTATCCTCCATATTTTATCTCTTGTACTATTATATTTCTATTAGGACTCATCTACTTGTATATTTCTTCCACATGTACATAGGATGTATTCAATTGAAATCTATATGAACACACCCACTAGGCGTAAGCCGGAGTGTGAACTTTTCTCTCAACCCTCTATTTTATCAGAAAGGTAATTTTAAGATGAAGGTACGAGAGAAGCAGCGACCGGTGAGAAGTTGCGGACTATTCTTCTTCTCAGATGCATCTTGTTCTTCAAGTTCTCAAACAAAGGGGAAGCAATGGTCGATGGAGGAAGAAAGTAATGGCTAATTAGACCTGTTCATGGGCCGGCTCGGGCCAGGCTTTTACTCTTCATTAATGGAAATATGTTAGGCCTGAGCCCAAGCCCGGCCCGACCAACGGGCCTACAACTTGGGCCCAAGCCCGACCCTGATAAAAAGCCCGAAGCTCGAGCCCGAGCCCGAAGCCCGACCTAATAAAAAAAATAGAAATTTTCCCTATTCAATAATCAATATAAATTAGAATTTATTTACATTAAAAAAAGAATATAAATTCAAAATTGATTTACATTAAAAAAAGAATATAAAGAAGGGAAAAAGGATGTGGAGAAGAAGGGTTTGGCTGGAAAAATAAGGGAAAGAGGTGAAAAAAATAGGGGTATTCGACTAAGGTTTTTAGGTTTAATTATAGGTCGGGTCGGGCCGGGCTCGGGCTGAGCTATTTTGGCAAATCCCGAGCCCAGCTCGAATTTATTGCGGGCTGGGCTTTTTGGCCCGAGGTTAAGCCCGCGGGCCCATATACCTGTTCAAGCCCGTCCGGGGGCCGGGCCGGGCCGGCCTATCGGGCCACCCGACCCATGAACAGGTCTATGGTTAATGCTTGTGTTTTGGGTTGAAGAATGATGGGGTAATTTTGGTATAATGCAAAATGGACCGAGTGTAATGAAGGGTAAAATGGTAAATTAATGATGTCCATTAGTTAGGTTATCGTTATCTCACTGACGTGGTGAGTTTTAGATGTTTTGAAAAGTTGTGGTGAGTTTAAGAGAATTCAGAAAAAGTGATGGTGGGTTTTGGATAATTACCCAAAAAAAAGAAGAGAAAGAGAGAGAGCAAAGTTAAAAAAAAAAAAAAAAGAACAGAAAAGTATGGACAGGCAAAACCCCCCACTCTGTACATCAATGCCCACCCGTGAATTAACATCAATTCCGAGCTGACACCCACCCCAACTGTACTTTGGGACTATGAATTCTGACGCTGGGCTGAACTGTCATTCTCCCAAAAGAGAAGAGAGAGAGAGACCAAGCAGTGGATTGGAATGCAAATGAAGGTCATACGAGAAGGCTTTCTCTAGTGGTTAGGAACTTGGATAATGCTTTTTTCAATGCAATGGACAATGGCTTTTTTTGGGCTTTGTTAGTGATTTTCTCTTGCTATTAAAAATTGTAATGGGCTAAAGCTTTGTTCGGATTGGGCCGTGGTCAACACGCCACGTTTGATTTAATTTGATATGAACACATCACAGGTGATTTAATTTGATAAAGATACACCACATCACATGTGATTTAATTTGATATGGGTAGATCATATTATGGTTGAGGGTAAGTGGTTCGCATAGGATTGGAATTGGAATCTGAATCACCTATTCCCAATTCTTGGTTGGTTCAGTTGGGAACTGGAATTGCATTTTGATTATTGCTATTTGGTTCATTTGGAGTTGGAATTGTAATCAATTGAAAATTTTCAATTTTGTATTAGTTTATTTATTATTACTTTATTAATATTTTATGAATATATAATTGCTTTAGTAGTTTTTAATAATTAATAATTTATATTTATCGTTAACTTATGAATATTTTATTAATATATTATTATTATTATTATTATTATTATTATTATTATTATTATTATTATTATTATTATTATTATTATTATTATTATTATTATTATTATTATTATTTTCGTATTAGTTTATTAATATTCTATTATTTATGTTTTATTATTTTAAAAATATTTTATTATATTTTATTCTTTTATTATTACGTTAGTTGTATTATATTAATATTTTATTTGTGCCTCGCTATTATTATTATTAAATAAATGGTATATTTGCTTATTATTATTAGTTTATTAATATTTTAAAGTACTATTATTTTATTACTATTTTACTAAATTTTGTATAATTATTTATTAATATTTTATTATTTTATTAATATTAAGATTTGAGAATCTTTTTATCATGAATTCTTTACTTATTAACAAACTCTAAAATGGAAACCCCATTCCCTAGGGGAGCCTAGAATGGCCATTTGGGAAAATCCCATTTCACAAATAATGGAAATCATAATCTCATTTGGACCAAATGAACGATTGGAATCGAAAGCAACATCACTGAAATAACCATGGCCCATTAGCCCTCCCACGAATAGGTGTCAATTGGACAAATTTGGTCCAACCCGATCCAATCTAATGTGAATCCACTTATAAATGAACAGGACCCAATCCAGTCCAAATCCAATCCAATCCATTAAAATGTAAATGGATTTGATTGGATCCAATCCAAACCAAATGAAATATAAAAAATTATATAAAAGTACTTTGATAAAAATATTTTCATAAAAGTGCTTTTACAAAAGCACTTTATTGAAAGTACTTCGGAAAAGTGCTCTTGTAAAAGCACTTTTCGAAAAGTACTTCCATAGACTTCTATAAAAGTACTTTCGTAGTACTTTTGTAAAAGTACTTTTATAAAAGTGTTTTCGTAAAAATACTTTTATAAAAGTACTTCCGTAGAAGTGTTTTTATAAAAGCGTTTTCATAAAAGTACTTTTGTAAAAGTGCTTTCGTAAAAGTTATTTCATAAAAAGTGATTTTCTAAAAGTGTTTCCATAAAGTGCTTTTATAAAAGTACTTCCGAAAAAGTTTTTTTTTGTAAAAAGTGCTTTCGTGTAAAAGTACTTTTGTAAAAATACTTTTGGAAAAGTGCTTTTATTAAAGTGGTTTTGTAAAAGTGATTTTATAAAACTACGTCTGTAAAAGTGCTTTCATAAAAGTACTTTTGTAAAAATGCTTTCATAAAAGTATTTTTATAAAAGTGCATTTATAAAAATGTTTTTGTAAAAGTGCTTTCGTAAAAATACTTTCATAAAAGTGATTTTATGTTGTTTTTAGTTTTGATTGATTTCAAATTGGACAAGAGTTTGGCCTCATGATCGGATTATTGGAAACTCAGTTTAGGTCTAATTCAAACCAATATGAATATGGGCCAATTTATTTTGGATTGGCCCAATCCAATAATTATAATGAGCCGTCCAAATCCGATTTGATAAGATTTGGATCGGATTGGATCCAAACCAAAATTGGTCGATTGACACCCCTACACCCAGGTAAACCTGGCAATTGGGTTGGTGGGTCAGGTTTGGTTGGGTCAAGACACTTCGGGCTAATTTCGGGTTGGGTTAGATTTCAATTTGGGTCAACAAAGCGCTACACCCCTTAACCTTAAATTCCAAACAGAAAATAAGAAAGTTTGAAAATTCAAAAATTGAAAGAGTAAAGGATAAATAATAAAGACCAAGGGTCCGTTTGGTTTACAATCGGAATTGGAATCTAAATGGCTTACTCCTATAGTTTGTTTAATTCAGACAAGAATGGGAATGGGAATTGGAATTAGTAGGGATTGGGATTTCATTCCCAAGGGAGGGGTAGGGAATGGCCATTCCCTCAAATTGGGGAATGCCATTCTAGCAGGAATGGGAATGAGATTCTGATTTCACCCAACTAAATAGTTGGAATCGGAATAGCCCATTTTGATTCCAATTCTAGACCCCTATTCCTACGAACCAAATGGGGCCTAAATAGTAAAGGTTAAAGAATGAAAACTTCTAACAATACATAAAAAGTCACAATTAGACTTGATATTCGGGTTAGCGAGTTGACCCATGACCCAACCCGCTCAAATTAAAGTAGTTGGATATGAGACCCTAACCTTGTTTTTTTTTTCTTTTTTCAGGTTGGGTTAACTTTTTGCCAGGTCTACAACAGGGTTTGCCGAGGATCTCAAATATTGAACAACAAATAACAAAGGCTCATCAGACCATATTGGGGGCATTACAATTTACAATTCTATTAACCCAGATTAATTAATGGAAACTAAATAAATTATTTGACTTACAGTCACGGGTTAGTGGAGATCACATCAACGCCCCACAAACACCCCACATGCACATCTCAGTGTGCATTGGGAACATTTCCCACGTGGGAGATGTTCTCAATCAATGTTTTCAACCCGCCATTGACTTGGCTAGTCGAACCATTACCTGGCCAAGATTCTAGGTCTGGTTCAGTCAAGACTTGTCAGATGGTCGAAAATCATTGACTTGGTCAAGAACCGTTCGACCTGGTCGGTTCGATCGTTGACCTACTTGACCCAGTGATCAAGTCGTGAGTTGCATGCTCAATGCATACAAACTTTTGAAGGCATAACTTTGCACTTCGATGTCCAATTGGGGTATTTTTTTATTTTGGGTAACTTTTCAAGATTTATGCATCCCAAGGAGCCGTAAGCACCTTGCCCTGCTATTTTTGTGAGAAAACCCCCTTTTGGGCCTCAAATTGCAAATTTTAATATTTTTTATAAATAAAAATTAAAAACTGAACTAAAAAACATAAATTAAATATAAAATAATACATATATATCTAAAACATATTTATACATTATTTATTGCTAAAATATATATATTTATACACATATATATGTATATGTACAATGTTGTAGTATCTGAACTGTTCAACTTGGCCAGTTGAACCAATGACCCGTGTCCCTAAGGCAAAAACAGTTTGGCCTCCAGGTTGATTTATAAAAAAGTGTTCCCAATTAGGGGTGACCATGGGTCGGGTCGGGCTAGGCTTTGCCTTCATAACAACAGGCTTAGGCTAGGCCCTGGCCGGGCCAAGATTTCAGGCCCAATTATTGTATTTCAGTTCCAAAATTAAACAATTGTACTTTTTAACTTATTGTCGTAGAGACTATAGTAACCTGTAAGAAACTTTAAACTTAATATCAAGATAAAAGTTTCTAACATAAAAGAAATTAAATAATTATACCTTGTAATTTATAAGTTTCAATTGGTCATTAGTATGCCAAAAATGATAATTTTAACAGACCAATTCTTCTATTAACAAAAAATCAACCTATAACCTATAATATCTACAAAAAATACCCATCCATTGTCATGTTACTCATGTAATATCCACAAAACAATTGTAAACATCTATATAAGGTTTCATCTTCCATTCAACTCTTACAAATAAAAAGTGAAATATAAAAGATATTAGCAAACTAAGAAAGAATAGTTCAAATTAATGTTAATAAATAAGTAATAAAATATTGAAAATGGTTTCAATTTTACCCAAAAACTTGCAATCACTCTAAACTTCAGATTTATCTTCATCAATGGAGTCTTCATCACTAAAAGATTCGTCTTTTGGTGAGAGAGGGAGATTGGGCGTGGCGGTGGTTTTGTGAAATTGATGAGAAAGAGAGAGAGCCGAAAAGATTAGGGTTTAGTAATTTATATATTTCATTAAATACTAGATTAGAATTTGGTAAAATCTAAAACCGTAGAATTAAAATCTTTAATCTCTTACAAATCTCTATTTAATATATAAAACATCAATTATCAAATATTTTTAAATAACATATATATATATATATATATATATATATATATATAAAGATATATATTATTTATAAATATCCAGCTGGGCCGGGTCTTAACAAAAAAAACCTAGGCCCAAGCCCGGATAGGCCGGGATGAAATAATCACCCCTATTCCCAATATGCTGTGGGGCGCCCTCTGTGGGGGCGCAGATGTGAATTTGGATTTTAGCGAGATGATACGAGATTATCGTTGATTCTTTTTGTGACAGATACAGAGCCAGAGGCTCTCTCTTTCTCTCTCAAGTTGAAGACTCTCAAGTCTGAGTCGTCTCTTGGTTTCTGGATGCAATTTGTTGAAATGCATCATCCTCCCTCGAACCCTAACCCTTTAACACACCCTTACGGCCAGCTCTACACCGCCCAGGCCCAGCCTCCCTCCTATTCCCATTATCTTTACTACCCACACCATCCCCAAAATCCCAGCTTAGGAGCTCCTCAGACGGTTCTCAAACACCCTGAAATCCCTTCTACCCACTATGACCTTGGTCCCGAGCCAGGCCTTCGGCCACCTGGTATCGACTCTTATGCCGCCTTGAACCAGGCGTCGCAGGTGGGTACGCCGACTGACGCGGCGTATTATCCGGATACATGTGCCGCCGCCCAGAATTGGGCAGCAAAGGAGGCCGTTCGGCAGTTCGGGGCGGATCCTGTCGCTTATGCAGCGGTAAGTATTATTGTCTCGCTAGGATTTTATCCATATCTCTCTGTTGTAATTTTAGGAGTTTCTTCTTTCTAACTTTGGAGCGTTTCGGTTTTTGAGCTCGTTTTCTTGTGGGGTTGATGATTTAAAGATAATTTCGGGTTTCTTTTATTGTTATATGGTTTTCTTTCTTAATCTTATATGTTACATCGTGCGGGGTTTTAAGCTGCAGTTGTTGTTTTTGTTATAGACACTGGGATTTGTTTTTGTGATTTAAATGAATTGATGCTTAATTTTATGTAGTGATAATTTGACTGTAACAACTAGGTTGGGTCTTTGTAAATCCACACTATTTTTCTTGAGTTATTGTTAGTGCTATTGTCTTCTCACATGAAGCACTATTTCCTTCTTTAACTGTAAACTTTCCCTCATCTCCTTTTTTACGGGGCAGAATTGTTACCGATGAAATTTGTTTAGCTATTTGTTGTTATTCTCAATGTGTTCTCCCATGTTATGTTTTATTTTTATTAATATTGTTGGTTGTCTTTCTCAGAGTGTGTTTATGCGTGCTATTTATAACTATTGCTACCTTTTCTTTTGGGAAAGATCATAGTAAATGGTCATGTTTTTATGGATGCCTGATCAGTAACCTGAGACTGCATGCTGTTGGAGGGACCTTTATAGGTTACAATACATAGATTATGACATGTTGGAGATCTGTCAACTTTAATGTTAACCATACAAAAAAATCTCAACAAAGAAAAATAGCAAGATAAGTAGCAGAGAAGCACTCCAATATTACATGGTTTGGCCTAATGTCTGTAGGATAGATCAATCCACTCATTACCATGAAACAGAATAGAGAACCATAAAAGAATTCCAATGGTTTTTAAACCCAAAGCTAACCTTAGACCCCTGTTCACCCACTCTTACTTTCCTACCTCTCAAACTCCACAAAGAATAGATTCAGTAAAACCAAAGATGCCTAATTACCAGAAGCCAGTTCTTTTTGTCCTTCTCTTTGATCCTTTTGGAACCAATGATGCTTTAGTTGGTCTTAGTATCATGTGGCTAAGACATCATAAACTAATTTTCCCTACTCTGTCTCCAATTGATGCTACCCTTAAAATTCTTCCAGTACACTTATTTCTGCTTTTCTTGTTTCCCCTCCTAATTCTACTATTCTTCCATCACAACATTCTCAACTTTACTACATTAGTCAAAGGCTTTACAACCCTGTGCATCTCATTTGATGATTATATTTTCATGAAAACTAAATACTTTACACTGTAATTCTAATGTCTTACCTTAATGCTTATCCAAGTCAGCTGTTTCATATTGAGTAAACACAACTGATAGACATTGAATTCCTGCTTGCTAAGTCAGTCAGCTGTACAAACATAAGGGTTTGTACCTTGGAATATGGTGGTGATTTTACTTTTTCTCATACTGGTATGACCATAAAAATGAGTGCCAAGAAGGTAGTTTATTTCAGTTTATTCAATGCTAATTGAGCAGTCTTTTCTGCTATTTGGTTTCTCTTGCCTTGTAGCTCAACTTATCTGATGACTCGAGAGTTCTGGCTGGTGTTTGGAACTCAGTTTTTTCACAAAAAAACCAAGTCTTAACTTTTCTGGCTGCTTGTTAGGGGTGATCACGGTTTGGTTAACCGAACCATGAAGGTTTTTTAGAAACCGAACCGGTCCTAATGGTTTTTCCATATCTCCAAACCAAAACTGAACCAATACCACCGGTTGACTGGTTTCGATTTTTGACCAGTTCGGTTCTTTGGTTTTTTATATTTATAACATATATTATAGATAAATATATATAATATACATAATATATTATATCTTATAAATATAATATATGTATTTATTTATATAAATGTAATACATATATTTATATATAATATACATATAAATACATATACCGGTCGGTTCGGTTAACCATATTTTTTGGTTTGGTTCGGTTTTTGGGTTTTTTTATGAGCACCCCTACTGCTGCTTCAAGAAACGAGAAGAGTTAGTATGTCTAGTGTAAGTAGCAATGGAGGTTTGTATTTTTATGAAGGACTAGAAGAATTGCATATTTGTCTCTCTTTCATATAAAGTGATTCTGAGGGAAGTTTATGAGTTCACCTTACCTGGTTTGCCAGTAGACTGTACAGGCAGAGACACTGCAGGAATAGAAGAAGAGAGTCAGCGCAGTTTGGCTCTCATTAAACACGTCAAAGTTCCAATTCATTATCTGGTCCTTGATGAGGAGTTCCGGTCAACCACAGAATAGAAACCCATTGTCATTGGGTGCACTCTGCATTTGACCTTGAGATGGGGAGTGCTAGCAAAGTAAACCTATAGAGGAGAGGGAAGACATTTTATTGTCATAATTGCTGCTCATAGCTTTCTAAACAGAATGGAATGGTGACACAGGATTCACATAGCTGATCCCATATGGTTGGGACAAGGCTTGGATGACAATAATGATGAAACATGCAAAGTCTCTTTAGGCTTAATATGTAGAAGATAGAGAATGTACCTGTTGCAGTTTGTGTTTCTCATGTATTCCAATTTCCATATAGGAAATGAGTCCAGTTGTGCTCATCAATATTGGCAATGTTTTAGTTTTTCCTTGCACATGGGAAGCTTTTCTTTCCTTTCAGTACAAACTACCATTACTTATCAAAAGAAAACAAAGTGACAAATCAAAGGAAAATTATCTTCTCCAAAATTTAGAAAATGTTTAATGAATTTCATATTTACTATAAAAAATAATTTTAGAAAATGTGCACTCTTTTAGTCAAACTCCAGACACCCACTCCTTTATGATGAAGAACTATACCACCACATGGACGAACTGATTATTGATCTGCCTCAAGGATGATCTCTTGTAAGGTGTAGTCTCCACTATGCTGGAGGAATAATTACCTCAAAAATAATCAAGTGGAATCAAAATGTGATGAGAAACAACTATTAACCATAGTCAACAGATTATATTCTTTGTTGTTTTGGTAAACATAATATAACATGGAGGCTATTTCTGAAAAGCTAGATTTTAACAAAAAAAGAAAAAAAAAACACTAGTAAGCCTTAAAATTTGACAAGAAATACCATTTTTTTTTTGTAATAATGCAGTTTTGTTCACTAATAACTCTTAGACCTTGTACTGCTTTCTAATACAATAACTGATTGATTTTTTTTTTTTTTGATAGAGCTAGATTTTTTGAACAAACCTACTCATACTCCTAAGTTCAAAAGTGATCTCAGAATCTCAACTTAAATCATAATTCACTAGAATTTTCTGATAAAAAAGTCCCTGTTATCCAATTATTACAAGTGCAACTTGCATAAAGTTAGAGTTTTGTTACATTTGGCTTGCCTTTTATCTTCGAATCAATCTCCAAGTCTACCCCTGTCTATAAAATCTCTGAACAGGGAGACAGTAATGTCTGCAAATTCAACTCCTATGGAATGGCACAACTAAACTCATCTTTCAGTTAATTATGTGGCAAACAAGATCCTGAAGTAAACCAAGGTTGAGATGTGAGGTTTGCAAGACTAACTGCAATGGCAAGGAAGCCCTTGATTGTCATAAATAGGGAAACAAACATGAGGAATTTCAGGAAACAAGTACAGTATTGTAATATACTATCATAATACTCCCAACACTATTATAATACACAAAGGCTCAGGAACAATGGCTGATTCCATGAGGATGTGCACACTATGCAACTTTCTATGCTATAGTCAAGTGGTGTTCAATTTATGTCCTTCTAGTAAAAGTGTGCTGTTCAGGTGAATAAAAAGGTAGCCTAGTGCTGAATGTTGGCAATATGAGGACACTTGAAATAGAACTTAGAGATTTTGTAGTCATTGGTAGTTGTTTATACTATGGTTATAATTCAAGGTTCATTCAAACTATTTGAAGTTAACTACAGCAAACTTCTTTGGTGTTTCCACTCTAAAAAGTCAATTTTTGTTTTAGGCCATGAACATGTTATGTACCTTGTCCTTCTAGAGATCCTAAAAACTATTTCCTCGAAAGTATTAGAGTTTTGCCTTGGTTTCTTAATTAAAACCCCACTTGTTCATTTCTTCTCAGAGTGAAGTAGATGTTTGAGTGGCAGATACTTTACTGGATCTTTTCCCATCTTGAGGGTGATGTAGTTTAGCAAGTGGACTTATGTCCATTTAATGGTTGAAATTCCAATATATGGCAATGAATTATCTTTATGGGCAAATTGAGAAAAGAGATAAAACATGTCTTATAAAGTTAAATATTTGGGCATATGTACACCAACAGCCAAATTTCAGAACATGGAGTTTTCCTTCTGTGGTACTACATTTAGAGGTGCAACTTAGACTGGGTTGCATTGGGAATTTGTTAAATTTTCAATTGGCCCAGACCCGAACCTGAGTCCGATATATTCGAAGTTCTTCAAATTGGGCAACTCAACTTGCAGCCTGACTAGATTGGTGCTCCTTAGTGACAGAAATTTTTATTGGTACATTTTATTAGTACCTTACAAGTGTTTTTTGAAGTAACCATATCCATTTGTGGTCTATGACTATGTAATGAGCTGATGATGAAGTTCTCCCTCTATTCATCCAAATTGCAAATGTTAAAAACCTAAGCTTGTGTTAGAATTAGAAATAACAATTGATTAGAACTTTATGAGAGGTTGCAGCTGGGAAACAGACTAAGTGTGGGTGATATTGCCTAAAAGGAAACAGGAAGTTTATGATTATCCATGATGATTGAGCAGTGCTGCTCCAGTTGCATGGGTATTGTTATGATGAGTATGAATTTGATTCCTGATCCTACAAGGGAGGGAGGGGCTTTTTAATACTTGTCCTTCTAGATGTCTTTGTTGGTTTGGTGGATTGTTCTACGACAGTGGGTGTTTTTAATAATTGTGAAGCCATAAATTTTTTATTATTTTTTCCCCGACTTGTAACTTGTAGGGAAATTTACTGGTGAAAAAGGCTAGAGGTTATGGATAGCATCTATGTTTTTCAGTGTGCAATTGATCATGTGATTGGTTCAATTTATCTAGTGAAGTTTTTGTCATGGACCATCATGTAATCGAGAATCTATGCTATGGGAATGTACGGCTTCCATTTACACATTTACCCCTCTACTTTATGAAAAATTTGGCTTCTTTCCTGATGCCAATATGTTTAAATTTTTCTTATTTGCTATTTGACTGTTTATGCAGTAATTTGTTTAGGGAGTTGAAAATTCTACATTGTGCAGAAACAGAACTGCATCAGTCATCTTAGCTTTGTGCAGAATGTTTATTGAATTCTGTCCTCTTCTGTATTTTGTTGCATCATCAAATTACATTAATTTGTGCATTTGTGCATTTGTGTTTTTCTTTTCCTTATTTCCTTTTACCCTTTACATGATATTTTGAATTTCTGAATCTCTTGATCTTTAAGGGTGATATGTCGCAAACCATTAAAAATAGTAATTAATAATAAGAATAAAAGTGCCATGTTGCCATTTCCCAGCCCTCACTTGTGCATATTCATTTGTCGTGTTTTGGTAGCCCAGAAAATCAATCTAGCTTGGTTATCATGCAGGGTGGGATAAGACCTCCGGATCAATTGCTTATTGTAAATCCCAATCCTGCCAATTGGGGCAACTCAAATATCTGTCCACCCCTAAATGGTGGCTGGAAGAAAGGCTCGAAGAAAACAAAAATTGTACAATCTGCTTGGTGTGAGGTTTGCAAGATTGACTGTAACAGCAAGGATGTACTGTATCAACATAAACTGGGAAAGAAACACAGGAAGAACTTGGAGAAACTAGAAGCAGCAAAGAAAGATGTTAATGCTCCAGCAATTGCCCCAATGGCAAAGGATTCTGTTATAGGGCCAAAGGAAAACCTCACAGCAAATAAAGGCAAAAGTGTTCATGTGCAACAGACAAAAAAGAAGGCAGTCCCATCATCAACCTCTGGTGAGGACCTAGAGACAAAGAGGAGAAAGGTTGTGGAAGGTGGGGCAGCACCAGGTACTGTAAAGGTTTGCACAGTTTGCAATATGGTGTGCAACAGTCAAACAATTTTCAATTATCATGTAGCAGGACAAAAGCATATTACAAAGCTGAAGAAACATGCAACAACTAAAATAAGAGTTGCCTAAAGGAAGAACTGCCCCATGATACTATTTTCCCATTTTGGGGGGGTTTAATTGATTAGAAATATGGCGTGATCTCTTTTTTAAGGTGAAAGATAATATAATCTACTTTCTTTCTCTTTCCCCAAAATTTATTTGTAGAATGTTTTTTTTGTACAAGAATAGTGGTTGCCGATGATAAAAATTTGAGACTTTTTAGTGCCAAAGTAAAAAAAAAAAAATGAAAAAAAGAAATGGTCCATCTATTGTCTATATATTAAGTGTCAATGCTTCTATTACCCCAAAAAGCCTATTTGGCACAGATCCCATTGTTTCTTGGCCAGAGAGAGAGATGGTTTGTTCTTCAGTCAGTCATCCAATACCACCATCATTTGACCTAATGAAAATATGAAATCTCTGGTGGGCTCATTTTAGTTTTTTTAACTTTCATTGTAATGGGCCCATTTTTGTTTATGGAGTGCTTTTTCCCCGGTTTGTAGGTTGCAAATCACGGGTTCAGATGTAGTAGGCACGTTAGGTAAGCACAATGAGTGAGTACGTAATAACTGTGTGACACATGTCCTAGTTAATGTGCTTTTTATCCAAATGCTTTTATTCCGTTAGATAGAAATTATCCATTATTTTATTATCTTTGTCAATAATTAAAAATAACAATAAAAAAAAGAAAACGTAAATGAGTCCCAAATTCTAATACGTTTAGGTTTTTCTTTTTTATTATTTTTCTTTTTAATTATTTTAAAAAGATAATAAAATAATGAATAACTTTTGTCTAACGAAATAAAAACGTTTGGATGAAAGATGCATTAACTAGGACATGTGTCACACAATCACTACGTGCTCACTCATTGCACTAATCCAGATTCGGGTTTGACACATGAGACGAGATCACCAAAGCCATAAGCCCGGAGTCGGGTTATTTTCCAATACCCGGCACAGGTGGGTCCTGCTCTGGGTCTGTACTGTGGCAGATCAGGACCGTTGATATGCAAATGCAACCACATTTTGCACTTGATTCCTTAGATAGCAATTTTGTGAAACACGTTACGGAGATATGATATGGTATGGGCTCCCCTCTCCCCTGTCCCCACCCACCCATGTATCTGACAATGCTGAATTTCTCACTCCGAAACGATCGCCGAGGAATTCGGGGTTCCCGTTGCATCCATCCATCCATGTCCCCTCCCGAGACCCACCCCTCATGTTGCGGCGAATGTATTGCCTTGCTTGATACCTTTTCTACTCTTACTTATATGATGTGATTGATTGGATGTTTTGAAAATTGAAGTCGACGTTTTATTTTATTTTCTTTTCTTTTCCTTTTCTAATCTTTTTTATCGATCCATCGAAAATTCGGAACCACTAAAATTAAATTAAGGGTAAATTTTTTAAACTATACTTTGGTTTAGTTAATTGATTAAATGTATCTTTACTCTTTAAAAATTATCTAATACTATCTCTAATATTTATGATAATTGATTAATTTTACCCTTCTAGTTAAGGTCCGTTTAACATTCCATTAAAACTCATTCGCATGTGACATATACGTTTTTTAAAATCCAGTTTTATCTTCCACCTCTCTTCTCTTCTTTCTCTTTTCCCCCTTTTCTTTACTGTTGGGTTCAGGCACAAAGTAACAGGACATAAGAATCAGTTCATGCTGAAAGGAAGAGGAGTCTCATCAAAGGAGGGTTTCACCGTGATATTCGTCTTGTTGAAGCTATCCGAAGTTCCGAACGCTGGTGATCTATATTCGTATTATCACGCAAGGGGTGGTACTCGATCGGACTTGCTCTTGAAGAAGGAAAATGTGTCGTGAACAAGTTGGTCGGTTTGACTGAAGACTCCTCCCATCGTCGGTAGATTTATAGAGTTTTGGAATCGCCTGCAAAAACTAGATCGAAGACAATCGTATTGTAGTGGTCTTGTTGTAGGGTTCGTCTTCGAGCTCTGTATTTTCTAAGCTACAGGCGTCTAAACGCCATTGCCAAACGGGAGGAGTTCTTAATTTGATTTAAGGGCAAAATGAACATTTTATCCCTTTCGTCAATGTTTTAACGACAATGATAATTTTCAAAAACAGTAGGGTAGCGTTAGTCAATTTTCAAACATTAAGAGTATATTTAGTCAATTAACTAAAACATAAGCATAGTTTAAGAAATTTACTCTTAAATTAAAAGAAAAATTCCCTATAGGTACTTTGTACTTTAGACTAAGTGTCAATTTAGTATTCGAACTTTCATTTTGTGACAATCTAGTACGTGGCGTTAACTCACCATAAAGTGTCATGGGAAAAGACACAAATGCTCCTTAAGTTTCATCTAATTTTCTATTGTTCACCGCCACTGTTCATTGTCTCCTTCGTTGAACACCACCACTATTCCTTGCCACAGAAGAGAAAACCAGAGAAAGAAAACCAATGTTCATAGAGTCAGAACTAAATAAAAGTTCACTGCCATTGTTCCAGTCTATGAACATTGTTTAATGCCACTGTTCCCTGCCATTGTGCATCTGCTACCACCAGATTCAGGGGATGGAATTCTTGCGGTTTTAAATCCAAAATTGATAGTGGAATCAAAATCCTTGTGGTTTTAGTGACATGTAAGGACTCCAGAGTTTCAGCTCTCAATCTTAGTTCTATCTCGTTAGCCTCTGATTTTAAGTTTGTTGCTTCGACTCTCTTGAGCTTGGAGCATTTGGAGTCGGTGCTAAAGCGTATGAATCTTACTGAGAACCTTTCATCGGCTTCGGGTTCTCGGTGTAGTGAGATGTTGAGTGAGCTGGATTTGGCAAAGAACGATTTGTCTGGTTTTGTTTCAGACATTTCGCATTTGTCTTTGTGTTTGAAGGGATTCGCTGGGTCCTTTGAATGGAAGGAATGATGGAGTTTGGTTCTAGAATGAGACATCATGAAATTCATCTGCTTGTACCTTTGCAAAGCTACAGAGAGAGAGAGAGAGAAATACAAAGAGATATGAAGATGGGACTTGCAAGTGCAACTCCGCTTGCATCTGCTGCCACCGGAATGTAAGAGTGTTGAAGTAAAGAGGTCACTAACAGACAAAGAGCAACAGAGCAATAGAGACGAGGAAAGCAAGAGCGTCCGGCGATGAAGATCACGATAACAACACGTGTGTGTTGTCCATTAGACGGACAATCTTTAACTCTTTATCCTGGTGGCCAGCGGTGAGCCATTTGGATTATGTTTCATTTTTCTAAGAAAGAAGATAAATAGTATATTTTCTAAGGGTAATTTTGACATTTTTTAAATTCTTAAATCACACATGAGGTCACATGATATACATAATTAATGGTCCATTAAGAGTAGGTACTAGATTGTCGTAAAATAAAAGTTTAGATACTAGATTGTGGCATTTTAAAGTTGGGGTATTAAATTGACACTCGACCAAAAGTACAGGATACTTTTCCTAAATTAAATTATTATCGCCACGTGTTTCAATTTGGTCCCATCTAATTTTTGTTGAGCAGTACATCCTGAGTGAAAAGACAGAAAATACCCTTTTATAACAGCATGGAGATATTGGAGACATTGAAGGATATTTTTGTCCTTCAAAAGTGGATATTTATGGAATTTCCGTATTAAAAGAAATGGGGATATTGGGAAGTGATATGCCCAGCTTTAATTGGAAAAGAAAAAGCGTGAGAGAGTTTTGATGGTGAGGTTACGATTACGATGGAAGCAACCTCGATGACCGTGCAACTGCCTTTCATTTCAGTTGCAGAGGTGGAAAAATCCCAAATAAAAAAGGGGCGAATGGGATGGATAATCTGATCTGCGCCCAAGATATCAATCATATCATGCCACTGTGTGCTCAGAAAGAAGAGTGAGTCCCCCTCTTTTTTTTTCCAAAAAGAAAATTGTATGAATATTGATATTTAATGGTAATAGCAGCATCCAACGACGACGGACAGAGAGCAAAGATGCTGAGAAGACAAAAGGCTGCTCACGCTAGTGCCACACACAAACGTAAAAATAATGCAAAGATATTACCATCTAATGGGTGGTACTTGCCTACTTGCTGGTGGTAGTGGGCGGAGAATTAATGTCACCACCAAAAGTAAGATATGATTCTAATTCCTTATTATTTTGTTTCTCCACCACCTCGGTTTACCCCAAGTCTCATATATCTACTACATATAAAAAAAACTTTTAGGTATTTATTGGAATTTAGATTGCTCTGATGCTCCATTTAGACTGAACCAAATTAAAATTTTCATAAATTAAGCTTGAATATTTCATGATCAATACCTAGCTTGATTTGTGTCTACCCCTATTCCTCCAACAACACAATTAACGTTTATTTTATAATTAGAGAAATAACTACACCCATCCAATTGGTTTAGTGTAGACTAGGATGATAAAATTACTAGTACACTCTAAGTGGAAAAGAGTGGTTGTTTTGACCTTTAATACACAAAGGGAGAACATGGCTCCTATGAAACGAGAGCAGCTAAGAAGTTTAAACTCAAACTTGATGCTCAATTTGGAAGGAATACAAATACAAATATGTAGGGTGCAAAACAAAATATTTTGTATGTATTTGCACCTTACATATTTGTGTTTGTACTTTTTCCTAATTGAGCCTAAAGTTCAGTTTGGAAGGAGTACAAATACAAATATGTAGAGTGCAAAACTATGTATTTTGTATATATTTGTATTTGTACTCCTTCCGAACTGAGTCTAAGGCTTAGTTTGGAAGGAGTATAAATGTAAATATGTAGAGTGCAAAACCTTATATTTTGTATTATTTTTTATGTATTTGCACTGTACATTTTTGTATTTGTACTGTTTCCAAAAGTCTCACTTTGGTAAGAGTACAAATATAAATATGTACAACGCAAATACATACAAAATATAAGGTTTTGCACTCTACATATTTGTCTTTGTACTCCTTCCAAACTAAGTCTTATGTTTTGTATGTATTTGTGTTGTACATATTTGTATTTGTACTCTTTCCAAACTGAGCCTAAGACATAAGTTGAACAATTATTGGCTGCCGAGTTTATGCATACCTAAAATAATCCGGAAATAAGTAAAGGTCATAATATAAGAGAAGTTGTTGATAACCCAATAGTTGAGATGGTTATTTGGCATAGATCCCTCTCGAGGCGTGGGATTAGAACTGCATAACTACAAGCACTCTTGTGGAAAGGTGAGTAGATTTCATTTGCACCCTGCTTTATCCCCTTCCTTTAATCCGCCAATAATAACAACAAAATTTGGAGGGTGTTTGATTGGTCAAAGATTGTGTTAATTAATTAATAACAGTAAGGCCTTTGTTAATTAATTAATTATTTGTAGAAGTTATAATACATACAATCATGCATACATGCATTTCTATCTTCTTCTCCTCCTTCAATTAGGTGACGAGAACTCTAGAAGCAAAAATTCTGAAAAAAAACATATAAACACTCACAGGCATCCAGTCACACATTGGAAACGTCTCTCCATGAATTTATGCTGGGATTGGTTCGAAGGAAAAAGTAAGGAAAGGAAGGAAAGGATAAGGAAATCTTTACAAACCTTGTATAGGTTTTCCCTACCTTTTCCTTCAAACCAAACATAGCCTCAACATACAAGCAAGGGAGCGAGATGCCATGTTTATAGAGTTTTTGCTTTGAGGAGACCTGTACTCTACAGTTAGATGGCATCTTCAGCCAAATATATGGTTAACTGGCACTTCTGGTCCCAGTCTTTCTAACATTTTTTTTTTTTTTTATATGGGCTGAATGGTTCGTTCACAACTGTTGGCAGAACTATCTATTAACTAGAAAAACACACCGGATTTTGCATCAGGTATGGTTCAAACTTCAAACCACATTACCCAAGATCCGTATCCTACTTTCAGGAACCTAATTGGCCACCATTTCCGTTCCAATTAAACTATTACTTATTCATAAACAATTCCCTATTATAGCGCCATGCAATGCGTTAAATGATGACCCATCTACTACTTTAATTATATGCTTCTCCAATACTGCACTCCATCTTCTCATGGGTACGTACGTAAAGCGTGGTAATATAACATACAATCCAAGTAGCCATAAATTTCAAATAACTTCTTTTCACAACTAATTAAGTAATGAACTTAAAAAAGTAAGTCACCGAAAGTTTCTCCAATTTTTATATAGCCAAGATGCCATAACATAATCAAGCACTAGTATTGAATATTGGATGCTTGAAAGTCTGAAATCATTCCACAAGCAGTAACTATTGAAGTATCAAACAAATACAAACAATTGAACAAGTATCACGAGAGGACAAAAAAATGGGAGTTGCAACATGACAAAAGATGTTTAGTTTGGAGAATCACCAAAGACACTATGTACACATACATGCATCAAAGCCATTTGAGTAATAATGAATGGAAAATGGAAATGGAATATATTGGTAGAGTAGACCTCACTGATGATCAAGATAAGGTAGGCCAAGAGCACTAACAATGATGGAATGACAATAAAAGAAACAAGCATACAATTATAGTAGTAAAAACATCTCAACAAACACATTGTTCTATGATCACGTCAATGTGTCCTGACCAACCAAATTCGAATTTTACCAATCTGTCATCATTAGATTTAATGCATGCGGATGACGATGGGTCATGATTCTCCAAGGTAGCTTCTTCTGAGTTTCTACTTAAAACAACAACAAAGTTCCAATCGATCGACTGGCTGTCAGCTTCTCAAATGAGCGAGACGACAGAGAGTTGAGATCGATCAAATTAATACATGGCCACCAGACTAAAAAGGTGGCTCATCACCCAGTCCCCACCTCTTGCAGAATAAGTCCCAACCACCCGATGTCTGACTGTGGTGGTAGTATTCACATAAAACTCAAGGGTTCTGACTCAGTTTTTCAATGATCACGTTCATCTAATGTTACAGCAGCAGCAGATCATCATCTCTCCTCTTCCTCTACAGAGAGTTCACAAAACCCACAAAGTGCAATTGCATGGTTGAGGACGTAAGTGATCTCCCTTTTTGGTGAACGACCCAAATCACTGAATCTGTCTTCTGATTATGTGAAAGATCACGGGGTTATTAAAACCACTGTATCATCTCCACGGCCACGGCCACTTTTCGTGTAATGTTATCTCTACCTCCTTATCTCCTTGGTGTGTGATATCCTTAAAAGAGGAAGCTTCAATGACCCCGATCCTGCTGCACGTGCACCATGTCTCTGCACAGTGCTATAGTCATGGTATATCTGCTATATATCACTTAATATGGTGGGCTTTATTGATTCTTGTTAATTCAATTAAATTAGTTGGGTGTTATCTCCCGTTTCTTTTGGTTAAACATAACCTGCAGCAGAAGCAATTTCAGAGAAGTTGATGAGCTCAGTGTACCATCGCTTCGCTATTGGCCTATTGTCATCTGCTACGCATTCCAGCAGGCACAATATCACCAAGGAGCCCTTCGTCGGTCGAAGGCTGTGGGTGTGGGGTTGGTTCTCGCGGCATTTGGGGCTGTGTTCCTCGGTGAGGTTGCGTGACATCAATCCCACCTCCCAGAGGAAGCTGAACTCGAGGATAATATAACTGCGGCGCAGAATCGTTGAGCCTCGATGCCAAGGCGGCCTCATGTGCCATGGCGCTGCTTCGTGGGAAGCCCACGGTGTGGTGACAATGCTGGCCTTCGTATGTTGTGATTACAATAGTCGGATCTTCGGAAGAGCGTTCCACCCTTTTTTTCACTGTGCATTTGCTATTTGTACAGCGATAGTAGCTCCTGTAATTAAAGTATAAAACAAATGTATCACACGTCTTTTTTTTTCCAACCATTTATATATTAATTTTCCACTTATTCTTGTTCGCTCTCCCTCTGTCACACAGACTGATAACAGATTATTTCAAGACAATTGAGAGTGGAAAACTCAGTTTTTATGGATAATTAAGGGACTTGTTGCACGTTTTGTGAGTTGTGCCATTATCGCTCTTCTGAACCTTTCATATGTAGGATTAACACAAGCAGAACGCCATATTCTTTTGAAAATTTGGCTGTATTATCAGTCTCTGCTTACAAAGATTGTGTTTGTTTAGAAAAAGAAAAAACAAAATGTTTTCCGTAAAAAAGGGTGAAAAATCATCCAAATTACATTTTGAATTAAAAACCTTTCTGCTCCTTTCATGTTCATGGTCATGTTCATGGTGAAACAAATGGAGATACAAGGGAAAAAAAAGGAGGGAATAACCAAGGTAGCAAGAGTCAAGAGAGGATAATCTATGAAGACTGTTCATCAGTGTTCACATATAAGAAATTTAGAATAAAAATGTACTAATTAAAATAAACTAAGAGAAGGGGGTTGGGAATATAGAATCAATTTGATATATGAGAGTCAAGGCAGGTACTAACCTAGGGAAAGGGCTGTTCTTGACTGCTTTCTGCCCATATTTCCGCCACCGGTAACCATCTTCAAGATGATCGATTTCGCTTTTAGTCATGAACGCAAAGCGTGGTTGTCTAGTCCGCTTTTGCCCCTTCTTTCTGTTCTTACTCCTGCACATCATTTTGCCTACAGATGTCAAATTAAAAAAGCACAAACCTGAAATGGAAAGAAAAAGGTTTCATGGAATATAGGCATCTCCTAACTGGTGCCTGTTAATTTGGAATATGCATTATGTTCACGAAAGCAAATAAACAAGAATTTTCCTAATTCCTACAAGTAACAAATATGGGCAATGCAATAAAGAACCAAAAGAAATTTTGAGGAAACAAATTCTTCTTCTTGAAAATGGTGTTCCGTTTTTTTTTTAGGAAAAACAAAATCTTAACACAGAAAGATGCTAAACAAGAGTTTTCTGCTTTCTCACTGGTTCAATTGTATTGGAATTTAGTTGTATTTTTAATTTCCATATTGTCAAACCAATAAAAATTTAAACGATAATCTTGTAAAAATACTGGACAAAATTTCTTTTGATATGGGCTAGTATTCCGCCTGTAACATTACGAAATACTCGTCAAATACAAGCCACAACTGGGATTACTTACTGGTGGGTATCCGTCTCCAGAGAAGATTCAATGCAAGAAGAATGAAGGTCGTTAAATAAAAAATAGCTCAAGTTCCACACCCAATAATTCTAAACTAAAAATGGGGACCAAACCACGTTAATTCTTTCATTAGGTTCTTGAAGCTCAGAACAACAGATGCAAGAAAGAAGAGAAAGTTCAAGCTCAGAGTTCATATGAAAGAAAGAAATGAGAGAGAGAAAAAACTCTAAAATTTTATGAAAATGGGTTTTTAATTTTCTACTTTTACTTCTCTATATTTTACTATCGAAAAAAAGAAGGAAAAAGAAAAGGATGGAAGATGTAAAGGCCGAAGGGTGCTTGTCAAGAAAATGGCGGAAAGTTAGAAAATATCGCAATTCCCGCCGCAACAACGGTTGGGTAGGAAATCGTAAAATATTGCAAAAAAGGTCATTGATTTTAGAGAAATTTCCCTTTTCAACCCTTTCATTTTTTTGTAAATGACTAAAAAACCCGTCCACAGCCCACATGTATGAACTATGAACTACGAAGACTGTTCTTTTGCTGAGGTTTCTACATTCTAGAGGCATGAATCGGGATTAACGCTAAAACAAACAAGTTCCGTTTAAATCTTTTAATTTTTTTTCGCAGAATTATTGACAACGAAGACGCCTGCAAGTTGGCCGTCAAGAGATTAGCTTATTACGATTCTGCCCCTGGAGAAAACGAAACGCAGTTGAAAGTTGAAACCCCGGATATCACAGAAAATCACTCACGGTATCTCAGGCTGTTTGGCGTCAGATGTTGTCGACTTCTCCTGCGGCTCGTCGCTCGAGCTAGATGACACCGACGGATTCGACGGCGAGGCGTCGCCGGGCTTATCGACCAGTCCCGCCGAAACCGTTGGGTTAAGATTACTTGGTGCAAGAGGAGGAGGAGGAGGAGTTTGTGGTAACAGAAAGGCAGATGTTCCCGCCAAATCGGAGCCATCGTCTAAACCGATCTGATGGAAGGGCGAAAAGCTGTCTTTCTCGCGATTCCTGTCTGTATCAGAGCGCAAGTTCCACCCAAATTCGCTTAATATACTGCTTTCTCGATCGTTGCCGAAGAAGTAGTCGCTGTCGGCCTCGCTACCAAGTGTCCAACCAGAACTGCAGGCAAAATCGGTTCCTAGTCGCGGTTTCGTCTCATCGTCGCCCATGCCGGAGCCGGAATTTTGGCGGAGACTTGTTGCGAGATGTAAGAATCTGAGGTTTGCCGCTAAAATCGAGTGTGAAGCTGAGCCAGACTCGAAGTCGAGAGAAGAGAGGAAGAACGAGGGAGGTGTGGGGGGAAGACTGGAGAGAGAGAGAAGTGTTAGGGTTTAGGAAGGTTGCTTTTGTGCTTTCTTTTCTTGTTATTTTATTTTTCTTTAATTGGGGGTTGGGGTTATTTTTATTTAAAATTAAAATTTCAGTTGGGACTTGGGAATGGAAAGGACGCGTAATTTTTGAACTTTATAGAGGAGGCTTTTGAAAGCTTTGTCCCGTCAATGCAAACAACACGCAGAAGCGGGAGGCAGAAGAAAAAGATAACTTTCATAATTATTATAATAATAGTAAAAATAGACAAGAAGAAAAAAAGTCGCCGTCAACTCAATTTGTAAGTCGCAAGACTTTTGCCGATATTTATCTTAACTGTAGCTTTCTGGATCTCCTTTGCTTGTTTGTCTTTGGGGGGGAGCGGGGTGAAGTAGTGTAGTGTGTAGAGAGAGTGTAGAGTTGGGCCCAATTGAGTGGTGTACGTAGATGTGTACATGCAATAGTACAAGCTAATTTTACATATAGCCAGCGCCCACTGCTAGCTAACTAGCTAATTAAGTGAGGTGGACCGGATTATTATTTAATTTTTAGTTTATGGACCACCCACAGACTACGGGCCACAGCATCTAGACTTTGTTTCTTGGGTTGAGTTGAGACTTGAGAGGCCTAAATGGAGGGTGAGAGGGTGACTACAGTCTCTACAGCAGTCAGCAGAAGAAAGCTGGAGGTGTTTCTTTAATAGTAATAGACACCCATGCTAATGCCATGGCGATAACTTCAAGCTTTATTCACGTAGGGAGCAGAATTGCAGAAACACTGACCAAACCAAATGAAATCTAACTTGGAAGTAGGTAATAGTGGGGCCTCCATGTTCCAATTCAACGACCAGGATTCAAGTTATGATTCAGACACCGCGTACACTGTACACAAAGAATGACGCGGTTGCCACTTCTTAATACAAACAACACCCATTTGGATTACCATTTATCATATTCATATCATACCTCTCTTGTGGCTTGTACACAAGATCGATTGCCGTCTCGCCGACGCCGAGTATTTGGCGTGGTTTGACCCATTAAAAAAAAAAAAAGGTTGGATCAGATCAGATGACCGGAGTCCGGAAGCCAGTCGGCGCGGCAAGGCGCTGTGACTCGGGAGAGTGGAGGAGAGTCTGGAGACTATTGCTTAACCACCCGACCAAAGGTGCATGGATAGATACCGAATCTTTTTTATTTATTGCTTAACTTGGCCTTCACGCAATCACGGCTTTTTTCTCTTCATTTTCTTTTCTCTTTTTTTTCCTAATAAATTATAATAATTATATTTATATATAGAGAGAGAGAGAGGTGGTGCTGCGGGCACGGAAAGACACGGTGCCGCGATGTCACGCACAGTGCAGTGACTCGAGTCTGGTACGGGTACGTCGTTGCTTCACACTTGTTCCTCCTAGGTCGCAATCCTGTACACCTTGTACGAAGGTATCAGTTTTACTGACAAATAACGACAACATAACTGGGAGAGCTAACGCCGTAACCCATGGTTTACTCTAAGAAGGGCTGTCAGTAACGCGGAATGATTCCTTTGTATGATGTCGGCCGTCTAGTAACTGCTAACTGTTAACGGTTTTAATATTATTCCTTTTCCTCTCTCTCCTCTCTCCTACAGTCCTACTTGGGTCGCGTACGTTGTTTCTTTTCATTGTTAAGGAGAAGCAGGGTGCTAACTGTTAGCGGTCCCCCCGCCCCCGAACCATACATGCCCATTATTGGGGAGGAGAGCAGAGCAGATCCGATCTCGACCCAGCGATACCAACCGCTGAGATTAACGCGTTGGATTAGATTGTAACGAGTTTGTAGGCGTGGGGCCCCCTGCTATAGGATGACGACGTCTCTTTGGTTTGGTACCACTCTCATGGGTCCCACTTCATCCAGAAGTTCCCCTAAACTTGATGGCTACGTTATCTATGCATGACTATGACTACCTACGACCATCTCTCTCGCTCCGCCTGTCTTGCGTAAATATACGAGCGTAGCTCTGTCATTCTCTAGACGTCTACGTTTTCTTCGTACAAATAGAAATAGCAGGAGACGGAAAACTACCGATCCGATGGACCTTTGACTTTTAACTAGATCTTCTTCGGAGAAAGATTGTTCAGCCCATCTTACAATTCTTAGCACTACCGTACAGTAGATGAATCTAACGCTGAATTGATGCTAAATCCACGGATAGGATACTGTTTATAAAAGGGTTATTAATAAATTATAGGAGGCTGTAATTTCAGAATTCTGGGCGTATTTCTCCAATCTTCAGGTCCCACTCCCACACCATGAAATGTATGGCCTCGTGTCCCTGTCGTTGGTTTGTTTTAATTTAATTTTGCTGTGATTGTGCAATAATACTTAATGGATGCATTAATTCGCCGATCAAGGATCCAGTTATATTCCTATAAAGAAAATACAAGTTGAATTCCACTGCGTTTTCTCGACGATTTCAACATTTGGGAGGTTATTCATTTGAATTCCATGGAATTGGGATGGAAAAGATACATCTTTATGTGTACCGCCCGATGATACAAACCTATAAATATTCTGTTATCTTTGCATATCAACAGTTTAAAACGGTTTGAAGAACCTTTGTGGAGTACAAAGTTTATTGTTGGAGAATGCTTTATTACGAGCATTTTTTTATACAAAAAAAGAGGAGAAACCTAGTACAAATAAAGTCTAAATCTGAAGGAAGTCCGAAGTCTAGAGGTGTAAATAGGGCCGTGTTGTTTGTGGCTGGTACGATCCAGTCCGAATTTGGACCGGCCTGATATGGTAAAGCATGATGGCACGATGGTTCGGGCCGTGTTGGGCCTGGGGTTCCAAGTCCACGGGCCAGTATGGCATGGCCTACAAGCCCATAACGGGCCACACTCAGCCCCCCCAAGTACACGATTATTTTCAGCTTTTTGGGGGCTTTTTATAGAAATACCCCCCAACAGCTATATAGGAGGGGTATTTATGTATTTTGGTTTTGGAGGGAGAAAGAATGACATAAATGCCCACCAATAGCTATATAACAACTAGTTTGGAGGGCATTTTGGGTAAAGTGATAAATAACTTTATAATGACCAAAAAACCCCTCACAACAACTAAAAAATGGGTAGTTTTAGGGTATTTTGGGCAATTGAATTATTTTCAATTCCTATAAATAGCCCTATCATTCACCATTCTCATCACACCAATTTGACAATTCTCTTAATCTCTTCTTTAATTCTCATACTTTCTCAAATCTCAATATTTCAATCTCTCATACATTCTCCGATTCTCCAATTCTCAACTTTATTGAAGTTTCAACAAGAAGGCTTGCTAAATAGCTCAAGTATCTCAAATTGGCAATTTGGGAGGCTTTAAACTCTTGGAGTTGAAAGGATTCAACCGATGAAATCAAGTGGGGATTTTGAACCGGTAATCCGGATAAGTGCAATTAAATTAATTTTTATTTTTTTAGAATTTAGAAAAAAATGATTTGCTCCTCTTGAAACCAATTCCCCAACATGTTCAATGTCGACGATATTCAGTTGCAGCATGGTAGTGTTAGCACCAATATGGATGCTATTGATGTTGATGGAAATTCCACCCGTAATATTGATATTAGGGGAAAGAAAAAAACACCACTAAATTGATTAGCCCGGTTGGAAAAACATTTAAAGTATTGGAGGTTCAGGGGAAGGGAAAAATAGTTGTTTGCCAAAAATGTAGAAAAGACTTTAGCTATTGTAGCAAGGGTGGTACTGGCCATTTGGGCAAACATTTGCTCACCCATGAGAAAGAAGAAAAAGGGAGAGAAACAACACAAACACAAATTAGGCGGGGGGGTTGGTACTTTTAAATATTCTTAAGAAAAAATGAGGCAAGATTAGCAAAATATATTGTAGATGTTGAACAACCATTTTTGTTAGCTAAAGATACTAAACTTGAAAAATGGTTATGTAATTCTATAAATCCACAATTTAAAAAAGTTTCTAGGAATACTATTAGATCATATCCTTTAAAAATTTTGCATTCATATAAACAAAATTTAATTTATATGTTATCAAATCTTAATTCTAAAGTTATAATTACTTCTGATATTTAGACTTCTAAATTTAACATAAGTTATATTTGTGTTGTGAGTCATTTTATTGATGAAAATTGACTTTTAAATAAAAGAATTTTACTAGGCTTGAATGGCCACATACTGGCTTAGCTATTGCTGCAAGTATTTTAAATACTTTACATGCTTATGGAATTGACAATAAATTATTTTCTATTAGTTTTGATAATGCTAGTAATAATGATTCAGAAATAAATATTTTAAAATCTCAATTAAAATCATTCTTAAATGGTAAATTATTTTATATCAGATGTGCATGTCACATCTTACATTTATGTATTTAGGATGCTTTAAATATTATTTCTACTCATATTTCTAAAATTAGAAACCGTATTATATATATACTAAAAGTTCTAGAGCAAGAAAACAATAATTTAAATATTTATGTCAAAATTATGGTTTAAAATATAAACATTTTATATTAGATGTTAAACATAGATGGAATTCTATCTATGCTATGTTAGAAAGTCGTATTTCTCACAAACAAATTCTTAGTGATTTTTATAATGCAAAAATGCCTACTTATATTATATTTGCGGAAGACTTGAAAATGACAATTTGTATAAGAGATTTTTTAAAACATTTTTATGATGCAACTAATGAATTATCGGGCATTTATTATCCAAGTATTTGTAATTTAGCTTATCAATTAATGATAATTAGTGATTGTTTTGCAAAATATGAAAAGAATCCACAATTTAAAAGTATTGTTAAATAATGGAAAATAAATTTAAAAAATATTGGGAGAACATTTCTACTCTTTAGTACTTAACTACAATATTAAATCCTAGTATTAGAAAACATGGTTTAGATATTTTACTTGAAATATCCCTGGGGAGGGTGGCACGACAAAGGATGGCCCGTAAGCCGGCATGGCCCGTTTTACACCTATGTGAAGTCCAGAAACAAACATTATAAGCATGTTTTTAGAGAAGCAAATTAATGACATGGCAGATAGGTTGGCTTATTTAGGCCACTTTAGGAACATAGCTTGCTGTGGTTGTGTGTAGGAGTCTGATTTCTCCATTTCTACAAATATATTTATATATATAGGCAACACCTAAAATTCTTTTCATGAAAAAACCATTTATAAGTAGGTGTTTGGCATCAATGTTGTTTCTTCTAAAAATGACACTACATCTGAAATCAGTTTTTTGGAAAACACCCAATGTTTGGTTAAACATTTCTCCAAAAAAACATTTTCCTATACCACGCCTTGGAATTCGGAAGAGGTGTGGTCTATCTAAGAAAATGCCCTTTTTCGTGTTTTCTTGTTTTCACTATTTTTAGCAATAGTATATTGACATGGCATTGAAAAATGCCTATGCAGTACCGTTTTTGAGAAAACACTTCTCTAAAAACAGCATTGATTCCAAATACCGCCTAAGCGAAACGATGAAAAAAATAAAGAAAAAAATGAACAAGCAATTGAGATAATCAATTAATTTATCTATGAAAGTATAGCATAACTAGAAATAAGAAGAAAATTAATATGGTATAGATGTAGATGGATACTCTTGGGTAATGACAAACATAGCCCTTTTTCATTCACAAAAAGGATCACCTAACTTTTTCTTTGATTATGGTATTAAATAATACACATAGCAAGGGGCTCAGGGGTGAGAGGACAGAGCAAGTTCCACATGACACCCACTGACCATCCCAACTACTAAGCCATCAACACGACAACCTAACAATTGTACCTCTATACACAACAATCAATGCATGTTATTTGCTCAATACTTGTTAGTTACTTGGTTGCCTTCAACTCATGTCATAAAATTTGACTTAACTAAGATAGTCCAGTTTAAATTGACTTGAATAATAGCTAGAACTAGAAGGACCAACTCAAGAGAGAGAGAGAGATTTGAGTTTGTTTCTGGAATCACTACATCAGAAAAAACAAAAAACAAAAACATGTTCTTGAGCTCTATTTTTGTTTTAAAAGGGAAAAACAAATTGGCTTTGTTTCAAAATAATACATGTTTTTGAAATCATAAAAATAATGGTTTTTCAAGCAACAATAAATTTTCTAATGTAAAAATTATATGATTTATAGAACACAAAAAAAATGTTACAAAACCCGAAATTCAAAAACATATTTTCAGCCTCAGCTTTGAAAACAAAAAACATATGAACAACCAAATATATATATATATATATATATATATATTTTTTTTTAACAATCTATTTTCAAACTATATGATTTTGATTTATTTTTGAAACCAACAACTGACATTGTAGAACGCCCCTTGAATAACCAAAACCTTGGACAAGTTGAGTTGAAAAAACTTAACAGTACTCCAATTTGTTTATTCAACTTATGACAAATATTTGGAATTTTGTTTAACTAATTTTCCCTGTGTAATTATTCTCCAAATGTATAATTGTACTGCACCTTTGCAACACTGTCGTTAATTAATTATTTGAACAAATAAAAAGTTGTGTTCTATGGGCCCAATGATGCATGGAATTCTGTGACCCACTTTAATTCCTGCTTTGCACATTTTAAATCTTGATATCCATTTAAATAATAACACTCAAAAGTCAGAGGAGTGAGTTGTGAATGCAATGTAAGAACAGTCAGAAGAAAAGATAAAGCCTCTTTGTATGTTTGTGTAACTTGTTTGCTTCTCAGCTCCATAATTTTGGTGTCCCCACCGCTTTATTTGCTCCGACTCCGACTTCTCTCCATTTACTTCGTCCCACAATTACCTTGTTTTGTATTATGTACTTCATTTATTGGTTTTAATTGGTTAATTTTCATGGGTCAACATCTTATTTCTTCCAGCTGATAGAAAATAAGTGGGAAAGAGAAAACTGAGAGAAAATTTCTTGACGAATTTTATCAAACTTTCTATTTTTTCTCAATTTTCTATTTTCTATGTTTTTTTTTTAATCATTTTCTTTCAAACCAAACACAGTATCAGTGTATTGATTGGAAAGTTAAACCTAGGATGGTGGAACTGTTAGGCTCATCATGCTGCCCCCGAATTGGATCAAGTCTGATGTGATCAGAACTTCCAGCTTTTATTTTAACGGGCTGGGCCTACCATTACCGATTGAACTCTGAGCCTCCAGCTTTAGTAATTAACGACTGTCTAGGCGACTAGGCCCAATGGGTTGCGTGTTTGTGTAGGGATTTGATTTGGAGATACTAGTGGCAGATAACACATGGGATTCACGTGGACAAACAAATGGGCAACCAATTATTTAGGCATTTAATGCCTATTTTTATCTTATTTGGCCTTGCCGTGAGGCATCTTGCAGAAGTATGTACAAATAATAAGCTATATATCTCACAGGAATTACAAGTAGCTTCTGTACCCATCCAGTGGAGGTTTGAGGGTAATTCTGGGAATTGTGTCATGGGTCTTCCTACATTTTGTCATATAAATTATATGTTAGAGTTGAACCGGGCCCAATTAGGAGAAAAAAGCCAAAATTTATGATTCCCATATTTCTAATAAAATAAAATTCAAGGAGGTAGTTGTGTTATATATTTTGCCAAAGAATAAATGACAAGGCTTCAAACTGAATCACGTTGGCCTCCTTTGATCAAATTTAGTTCCCATGAGGGTCCAAAAAAAAAAAACAAGTTACAGCAGAGCCTCTCAGCCATACAAATTAGAGATGATAAAATAATTACGGGGAACCCAATCCAATTTCATGTCGTATGCTTCACTCATTTTCTCAGCTTCCTCATCAGCATACAATATGGATCCTATAGATCTCTTTGCTTGGCTAATCAGGGTATTGGGACATCTCACACTTGTTTATTTATCACTTTCCTAGTTGCCATTATCTTCAATATAGGCATGCATGGTCATTGTCATCATTATCGTCGTCGTCATCATTAAGTATCAAAATGAGCATAAAATAAGGACTATTTTTTTTTATTTTTATTTTAAATTAATAAAAAAAAAAAACAAAAACGTTTTATAGTAATTTTGTTATTTAACACTTGTCAAGCTGGCCTAGGTTCATTTAGAGAGCCCCAAGCTTCTATTTTGGATGGGAAATTGATGTTTGTGGTCAGCTGTTAGTTATTGAAATACCAAAGGTGGGATTCAATCTCATGTTTAGGTTTTAGTCTAGGTTTTGAAATGTCCAAGCTTTAACTAGTCACTTAGCATTTAAAGTTGATGTGGATAATTCAGAAGATCTGCTACTTTCATCAGATAGCAAACCGGCTTTGAAAATAGGGAAAGATAAAAGTGCATGAACTGCACTGAAAACACAAAAAAATAAATCAGTGATAAAGTGAAATATCACAGTTGAATCTTTAATATTGTTAAAGTTTTTAATTATAAGCATACGCTGTGAAACATGAACCAATAAAAGATAAGGAGAGCATGTGAAGTCTTCAACCTCATTGGTTGAAATCTTGATTGAATGTACAACAAATATTAGCGCATTTTGGACTTTTTAAATAGCCATATATTCAATCTCAAAGTCTTTATCAACTCTATGCCCCACCATTTATTGGATGCTTTGTGCTTTAATTTTGAAAATTCCCCAAGACTCAAATTGGTAAGACCATATACAAACACAAATATGTATGATGCAAAACGTTGAACCTTATATTTGCACCGTACATATTTATATTTATATTCATCCCAAATTTTTTGAGTTATTCTTATGTTTTAATTAATTGACTAATTTATCTTTACTATTTATATATTATCTTAAAGTATTCCTACTATTTTTGATAATTGTCTAAAATTTTTCATACCGTTAATTCTCTGTAATAAACCACTCATATGTGACATCATGTGATTGATATATTTTTCAAAAATTTCTAAAACACTCATTTTATCATAGAAAACTCAGGGCATCTTGACCAAGAGTTGAACTCTATTACAGAATTTCAAACCAAAGCGCAACGGAACTGATGTAACCGTTTTTGGTCACGTGCTATTTTTTGTGATGTATAAATTTTTTGGCTAAGTACCTCGTTGTTTGACCCGGTGGTGACGTGCCTTGGTGATGAGCTACTTGGTGGCGAACTCCCTGCGGGAGAACTACTTGGTGACGAACTGCTTGATGGCGGCCTGGTGGCGAACTGCCTGGTAGTGCTCCCTAGTGGCGAACTGCCTGGTGGCGAACTACTTGGTGGCGAGCTACCTGGTGGCGAACTGCCAGGTGGCGAATTACCTGATGGCGAACTGCCTGGTGGCAAACTGCCTGATGGTGAACTGCCTGATGGTGAACTGCCTGGTAGTGCTCCCTGGTGGCGAACTGCCTGGTGGCGAACTACCTGGTGGCGAGCTACCTGGTGGCGAACTGCCTGGGGGCGAACTGCCTGGTGGCGAACTGCCTGGGGGCGAACTGCCTGGTGGCGAACTGCCTAGTGGTGCTCCCTGGTGGCGAACTGCCTGATGGCGAACTGCCCGGTGGCGAGCTGCCTGGTGGCGAACTGCCTGGTTGCGAATTGCCTGGTGGCGAACTGCCCGGTAGTGCTCCCTGGTGGCGAACTGCCTGATGGCGAACTGCCTGGTGGCGAACTGCCTGGTGGCGAACTACCTGATGGCGAACTGCCTGGTAGCGCTCCCTGGTGGTGAACTGCCTGGTGGCGAGCTACCTGGGGGCGAACTGCCTGGGGGCGAACTGCCTGGTGGTGAACTACCTGGTGGCGAACTACCTGATGGCGAACTGCCTGGTGGCGAACTGCCTGGTGGCGAACTCATCACTTGACTTGCTCCTAGGCGGTCTGCAACTCTGAGGATGGTGGAGCTCCCTGGTGCAGCGCAACCCGACTACCCTCCGCGTGAGGTGATTTTCTCTCCTTTGTAGACGGCGGGAGCTGAGGGACCTGCGAGAACTGAATCAGAGGACCCAGGGGTATTTTCCCGGTGGGGACTCTCCGATGCCTAAGTTAGCATTCTGATTACAGAGGCTTGGAGAGAAATGAGAGAGCTAGAGAGCGGGGGTTACCATCCATTTTTCTCCCCCTGGCTTTGGGGGTCGGAGTCATTATATAGTGGTGCCCTCGCGGGTTAGGTGGGTGAAAAGCCTTCAAATGGTAAGACGTCATATCCCGTCAGAACCGGGGTACGGTGATGAACTCCTCGAGGTTGTCAGGCTGGCGCTTGTGCCAAGCGGCCAGGTCGGCGCCTGGGCCAGGTTGTCAGGTCGGCGCCTGTCAGTCGGCGGTCGGTGTCCGGGCCAGGTTGCCAGGCCGGCGCCTGTGTCTGTCGGCGGGTGGTGTCCGGGCCAGGTTGCCAGGTCAGCGCCTGTGTCAGTCGGCGAGTCGGTGTTCGGGCCAGGTTGCCAGGCCGACGCCTGTGTCCGGGTCAGGTTGTCAGGTCGGCGCTTGTGTCCGGGTCAGGTTGTCAGGTCGGCGCCTGTGTCCGGGTCAGGTTGTCAGGTCGGCGCTTGTGTCCGGGTCAGGTTGTCAGGTCGGCGCCTGTATCCGGGTCAGGTTGTTAGGTCGGCGCCTGTGTCTGGGTCAGGTTGTCAGGTCGGCGCCTGTGTCCGGGCCAGATTGTTAGGTCGGCGCCTGTGTCCGGGTCAGATTGCCAGGTCGGCGCCTGTGTCCGGGCTAGGTTGCCAGGTCGGCGCCTGTGGCAGGCTGATCCGGCTAGGTCGCGTAGGCCGCGCGCAGGTCGCGCACAGGCCGCGTGCAGGTCGCGCCAGGCCAGCCAGACCGGTGCCCGGGGGGGAGACCAACTTGGTAAGTTGTTTCCTGGGTGCTTGCCTAGTTGACACGAGGTGCCACGTGTCGCAATTTCACCGGAGGGCCAAATCTGCCCTTATCAATTGCCCCCCACTCTCGAGCTGAGAGTAACTTAGCGAAGGGAGTAGATTTCTTTTGGCCCGTAAGTCGACGAGCTAGTAAGTTTTGATCCAATTCCTTAGGCTTTGGGAGCTGCCTGTATGTGGCGAGCTGCCAGTAAGACGAGGGGGTCTCCGCCAGTTCAGTAGTGTAGCCCTTAGGCTTTGGGGCAACTTATAGTTCGCTTTTGCTGATTTTGTTCCTGCTGAGAAAGCGACTGGATATTTAGCAATAGTGTGGCCCGCAGGTTTTGGGAGTGACTCGTAGTCTACTCTTTTTTGACTTTTGCTCGTGCCGGAGAGGCGACCGGGCCTTAAGCAGTAATGTGGCCCGTAGGCTTTGGGAGTGACTCGTAGTCTACTCTTTTTTGACTTTTGCCCGTGCCGGAGAGGCGACCGGGTCTTAAGCAGTAATGTGGCCCGTAGGCTTTTGGGAGTGATTCGTAGTCTACTTTTTTGACTTTTGCCTGTGTCGGAGAGGCGACCGGGTCTTAAGCAGTAATGTGGCCCGTAGGCTTTTGGGAGTGACTCGTAGTCTACTCTTTTTTGACTTTTGCCCGTGCCGGAGAGGCGACCGGGTCTTAAGCAGTAATGTGGCCCGTAGGCTTTGCTTGTGAGGTGTCGAGCTATGATTGACCTGCATCAGCTTCGTAAGGCCGGTCACCCACTCCTACAAGAAGCTACTAGGAGCTCGACCTTCGGGGGCAGCACTACTAACTTTAGGTTGCCAGCTCACACGGGAGCCTTGGAAGGCTCGACCGGTAAGGGCGCCTATGTAGTATGTTGGCCGTCAACTCCCGCGGAAGCCACGAAGAGCTCATCTTTGTAGGGGGGACTTTGCAGAGAGAACTGATGAGGCATTATTTGAATTGAAAGTAAGGTTGGTAGAGCTACTTAGTCTGTTAGCCCCCTGCATAGTTTTTGAGTTCATAAAAAATGTAAACTATAAAGTGATAGCTTCAAAAAAAGTGAGGACTTAGCTTTGGTAAGATGAGAACTTAGCTTTTGTAGGAGGAGAACTTAGCTTTTCGTAGTGTTTCCCACAGACGGCGCCAATTGATGTAACCGTTTTTGGTCACGTGCTATTTTTTGTGATGTATAAATTTTTTGGGTAAGTACCTCGTTGTTTGACCCGGTGGTGACGTGCCTTGGTGATGAGCTATTTGGTGGCGAACTCCCTGCGGGAGAACTACTTGGTGACGAACTGCCTGGTGGCGAACTGCCTGATGGCGAACTGCCTGGTAGTGCTCCCTGGTGGCGAACTGCCTGGTGGCGAACTACCTGGTGGCGAGCTACTTGGTGGCGAACTGCCTGGTGGCGAACTGCCTAGTGGTGCTCCCTGGTGGTGAACTGCCTGATGGCGAACTGCTCGGTGGCGAGCTGCCTGGTGGCGAACTGCCTGGTGGCGAATTGCCTGGTGGCGAACTGCCTGGTGGCGAACTGCCTGATAGCGCTCCCTGGTGGCGAACTGCCTGGGGGCGAACTGCCTGGTGGCGAACTGCCAGGTGGCGAACTACCTGGTGGCGAGCTACCTGGTGGCGAACTGCCTGGGGGCGAACTGCCTGGTGGCGAACTGCCTGGTGGCGAACTCGTCACTTGACTTGCTCCTAGGCGGTCTACAACTCAGAGGATGGTGGAGCTCCCTAGTGCAGCGCAACCCGACTACCCTCTGCGTGAGGTGATTTTCTCTCCTTTGTAGATGGCGGGAGCTGAGAGAACTGAATCAGAGGACCCGGGGGTATTTTCCCGGCGGGGACTCTCCGTTGCCTAAGTTAGCATTCTGATTACAAAGGGCTTGGAGAGAAATGAGAGAGCTAGAGAGCGGGGGTTACCATCCTTTTTTCTCCCCCCTGGCTTTGGGGGTTGAAGTCCTTATATAGTGGTGCCCTCGCGGGTTAGGTGGGTGAAAAGCCTTCAAATGGTAAGACGTCATATCCCGTCAGAACCGGGGTACGGTGATGAACTCCTCGAGGTTGTCAGGCTGGCGCTTGTGCCAGGCGGCCAGGTCGGCGCCTGGGCCAGGTTGTCAGATCGGCGCCTGTCAGTCGGCGGGTCGGTGTCCGGGCCAGGTTGCCAGGCCGACACCTGTGTCTGTCGGCGGGTCGGTGTCCGGGCCAGGTTGCCAGGTCGGCGCCTGTGTCAGTCGGCGGGTCGGTGTCCGGGCCAGGTTGCCAGGCCGGCGCCTTTGTCCAGGTCAGGTTATCAGGTTGGCGCCTGTGTCCGGGTTAGGTTGTCAGGTCGGCGCCTGTGTCCGGGACAGGTTGTCAAGTCGGCGCCTGTGTCCGGGTCCGGTTGTCAGGTCGGCGCCTGTGTCCGGGCCAGATTGTCAGGTCGGCGCTTGTGTTCGGGTCAGATTGCCAGGTCGGCGCCTGTGTCCGGGCTAGGTTGCCAGGTCGGCGCCTGTGGCAGGCTGATCCGGCCAGGTCGCGCGCAGGCCAGCCAGACCGGTGCCCGGGGGGGAGACCAACTTGGTAAGTTGTTTCCTAGGTACTTGCCTAGTTGTCACGAGGTGCCACGTGTCGCAATTTCACCGGAGGGCCAAATCTGCCCTCATTAGGAACCAAAGGTTGCCTTTTTCTTTTCGAACCAAGGGATAAACAAGCATTTGGGTTTTTTTTTTCTTCATCCTTTGGGTTTTTTTTCTTTTCTTCCTTTTTTTTTCCTTCTTTATTCCCAATTTTATCTCCAACAACTTCTAATAAGCCTAACATTTGGAGGGATAAGTGGTTTTGGTTGTTATTATTGCTAGCCAAGCAGTAAATCCAATCTCTAGGCTCTTCCCTCCGTTCCAAACCTCAAAATTCGCGTGGAAAGAAAGGTAAAGAAATGGCCAAAGTCAGCATGGAACCATTGTTCAGAATCGCACAGTATGAGTGCTTCCCACTCAAATAAAGAAAAGCCAGGCTGAGGCACATCAATGGACAGAGCCCGCATTATGCTAAGATAAAGAGAGAAGAATCTCTCTATGAGTGGTTTCTGCAACAACGAAACCCAGTATTAAAACCGATCCGGAGGTTGAACCGATTTTGCCTTTAGGTTGCGGGTCGAACGGTTCAGACCATGTATATATATATATATATACATGTATAAATATGTTATATGTATTATTTTATATTTAATTTATGTTTTTTAATTCAGTTTTTCTTTTTTATTTATAAAAAATATTAAAATTGCAATTTGAAGTCAAAAAAAAGATTTTTTTTTTTTTTTGCAAAAATAGCGAACCGGTCACTGGGTAAAGAATTTGTATACAACCCATGACCCAATCACTCGATCAACAGTTGAACCGGCCAGATTAAACAATGGTTTTTGACCACCTAACAGGTCTTGATTGAATCGAACATAAAATTCTAACAGCATCAGTTTCAGATACATTGGCCTCTGTGTTACACACTAACATCTTCACTGTTGAAGTGGGCAAGCCGGAGAAGGGCATAGGTATAACAATTAGAGAAGTGGGAGATTTCTCCAAATCCCGCAGCTCGGAATAAATTGACGCATGTGATCACTTTCCCAATTCCCTGTAACTATTCCTTGGATGAACTCAAAGTGGCATGCTTCACCTTCTACTATATTGTTTGCTTTCCAAAAAGCTGTCCACCCGCTTATATATCTACACGTCCATAGGTTCTTGGAGAGAAATTTACACGCCATGACCTCGTTGCATTGGCTTGAGAGCAATAATTTCATTCATACAATCTGGGGTCCATGAGCCCTTTTCCAATAAGGACTGGTCTGGTAAGATTTTGCCCTTAATTAGGCTATTCTTGATTGTTTGGTATCATAAGAAGAAACGATTAATGTGCACTGACAAGGAATTCAGTGTACAGTAAATTCCCCACCTGGATACTAATTCAGAACAGTGATTCAGTTGGAGTACTGTTCTCAAAAATAGTATTGGTTGAACATCTATTCAATAAAGAATCATCTGAAATTAATATCCTTGATTAGACAAGCCCAACCACTTTCTCCGGCCTGTTTGGTTCCACTGCAAATTTATTTGTATCAGTACAAATGCATAGGAATGTAAATGTAAAAAATGCAAATTCTTGTTTAATTTTATTTTGGATTTTACTTTATCATGTTTCATATCTTAATTTATTTCATTCGTATTACAATCAAATAAAACAAGGTAAATTTTAAAATAAAATAGGTCAAAATTTACACTCAAATCATTTGCACTGCCATGATTTTGCATTAATGCAAATTTATTTGTATTGCAACTAAGCACAGCCTAACTCATATATCAGTATATCACAATCTAATGTGATTTTTTTTTTCCTTTTATGTAAGTTGCAAAACTAAAGCCCCCACAGGCCACACCTGGTTTCTGAAAACATCGTTTCTTAAAACAAAAACACAAAATTCATGTTTTCTTGGTTGTTAAAATGCGTTTCTCGTTTCCAATATTAAAATGAGAAATCCATTCTTGAATTTATGTTTTTGGAAAGCATGTTTTTTTTTCACTTTTTTTTTTTTTTACTTTGGACCCAAATTCATATTTAAATATGGGTTAATATGTTGCATTGAAGCTTTGACTTGGCACTTTGTAAGAGGGTGTATATAAATCCATTTTGTTGTGTGTGCCAACTGCCAAACACCCATCAGACAAAGAAATAAAAACATGGTTTTGTTTTTTTCTTTTAAAAAAAAAAGGTTTATTTTCTGAATCAAATTGATTTTTGTTCGCTTTTTTTTTTACAAAACACATATTTAAAAGCACTTTTTTGCTGTGTAGCATATTTTAGAAACAAAAAGTTAAAAAAAAAAAATCATACTGGAAACCACCTTCCTAATTTTTTCCTAGCTATCTAGATTCATGATGAAATCGGATTGCATGGATCTTCTGCTGGATGCTGATTAAACAGAATAAGTGCCGTTTGGGAGAGCTGAAGCGCAGCGACTTCTGGCTTTTCAGGATGGGCCCCACAGATGGACAGTTTTATAAAACTATATTGGTGAAAATGGAAAGAGCCCAAATTGGTTGTCAGTCAGTTATTTGAAGGGTTGTTGGCTTCATTCTCTTTGAATAATTAATTCGGAGAACTTCAAAGCAGCTGAACCAGTTTAGCTAAATCTTTAGCTCAGCCCTTCCAAATGGTCCCTAAAATGAAGAAGAAGAAGGCATGGAAATGATATCAGCACCACCATCTTGTGTTTCCTGTAATTATTTGGTATTGCTGTTGTTAGAGAAGTTAGTGGTAAAGCCATAATCCTTGGAGAAACATTTGAATGGCCCCTCTTGAGGTTTTGAAAGTGACCTTGCAATAGAATTGCTCTGGGAAACACTCACTCAAAACACAATTCACAATCTCCTACTGCTCAAATTACTCCGAAAACAGTTCATGAACCTCATAATGCAATAACTGTATCCATTTCATTTATATCATCAAATTATTGAAACAGTAGAGATGCCAATTGCCAAATGAAGTAGACATTTTGCTTAATTTATTGGTAATTTGCTCAACTGAAGTTCTTCTCTGGTTTTAGGCAGTTGTAGGGTCAAGCTCCTGTGTCAACTGGAGTAGCAAATGGGTTGGGTCAAAGCCTCAAAGGGTCCAGCTCACCCGGGAGAATCACAATGGGTTTGGATAACCCAACAGAGAGAGAGAGTGGGGCCTTTGGGCTGGTTTGGTTGAGAATCAACTACCGAGGGACCCATCCAATACAATGGATGGATATGGTATTAAGAAAGGAATCCCAAGTTCCTAATCCAATCCATTGCAACTGTCAAGTGTGAACAAGAGCAAGTAATGATCGAAATTCCCCCCCCCCCCCCAAAAAAAAAAAAAAATTCAGCAAAATAGTTGAACTCAAAATAGGTTAATTGAAAGAAGACACATGGAGGAAAGAAGGAATATTTTTTTTTTAAAGCTATTGGAAATGTAGTGGTTTCTCCATTGATATTGTGATGGCTGAGCCTAGACCCTAGTGTCTCTACGCCCCCTATTCGTGGAAATGTGATTGAGAAGATGAGGCTGAAAATGACTTAACCAAAACGATTGGTTCCAAATTATAATTTTATCAACCAATGTCTGTTTGCACCAGTCGGAATTCGTTGCAATTCAGTGTCCAATGCAGATTTTGGTGGACTGGAATCTCTACATCTAGAGGAGTGAGGTGGGAAAGAGGGGATTGACATGTGGGTTAGTCTCATACCTAGAATATAATGTTTAGGGCCAGTTTTGTCTTATCAATCAACCTTCATTATAAGCTCTAATTATAAAACTTTTTTTTTTAATTATTATTCACAAGGTGGGTGGGGTTCATTCATTCAATGTTACTATTGACCACTCAACAGTAGCAAGCAAGCGTTTTCATGAGTTGATGGATATACAACAGACTGGGTCCAATTTGTAGTAATTGTGTCATTTGCAACACAAAAAAGGGATTAGCTATTATCTTCAATTTGAGGTTATGTTTGGTTAAAATTGTGCTCCAAATAATCAATATCTGAAGATGAGTTTTCAGTAAAAAATGAGTGAGTTTCAAAATATAGATATATTAAAAAAAGGGTTCAAGAGATCCCAAACTGTTCAATACTTACTTCAATTTAGTGATTCCATAAACAAATCTTCTCACGTCAAGTGCTCTGTCTTATTGCTTTTAGCTTGGCTCTCCAAAAAGAAACAAATTGAGCTGTTAATATTGAATGGTTGGGCCCTGAAATTTTGTCCTGAAAGAAATGGTTGGGGCCTCATAAATTGGACAGCTTAGATTGTTGAAGGAACTATATATATAGGCCTGCAGGGTTATGGCCACTGTCGGAGGCAATGAATGGCAATGCAGGAACCACGCCTAATTGGTCTCCTAATCTGCTTCCTTGTTATCTCTTCTTGTCATTTCCTTTCTTTTCTTTCTCACAAAGAAAAGTAGAAAACTAAGTTTTTTCTTTCTTTCTTTCTTTTTTCTTAAGAGGTCTACTCAACCTGAAATAGAATTTTGGTTATTCTGTTAGCAAGAGTAGTTTCTTCTGTTAACAGAAGTACTTAGCCCTGTTTTCTTGCAGTGTAATTTTATTTGCTTTGGTGTAAAAGCATGGAAATGTAAATGAGTTAGAGTTCAAAATTTGGTCTAATTTTATTATAGATTTCACTTTGTTTTGTTTTTCGCCTAAAATAAGAGCTAAAGCGAAAGAAAGTAAAAGTGGAAGCAAATATAACCCAGAATTTGCATTGCCATCCATTTGTACTGGTACAAATGAAATCGTATTGCAAACAAACATATCTTAAAGAGACAAAATTGAGGGGTGCAAACAACTCCTCCACCCACTAATCCAACTTAAAATAATAGGATACATCAAATAGAAAACTAAAAAAGATGGATTTTCTTCATAATGTATCATGGGTTTTTAAATTTAAGAAAATCTTGATGGGCCCAGGCCCAACCAGCTTATATCACTACCATTCCAGAAAGAAGTTAAAAAGGAAAGGAGGTTGGCTGCCAGCATAGCTGAACTTAAGCTCCACTGCTTTCATCTTTGAACTAACCACTCCAATCCCTGTCATCAACACTTGTTTGGTCCTTCATCTTTTACCAAAAGAAACCGAAATTGTTGAGTTCTTTTCTGATCCCCAATTCTGAAATTGTCACCATTTGTCATCAATTATTAGTATAGTAGTAGTAGTAGAAGTTGTAGCTAGCTGCAGTAGTAGATCTCTGATCATTGATGCAGAGCCTAGTCTAGACTCCTAATTCTCCAACAGTCATCTTCTATGTTTGCTCTTGGAGTTTTGTACACCACTTGATTCATTTACACTGGACAACACAACACACACTTGCAGCCTCTTGCTGCTCATGCTGATGCAAAAACATGAAAGGATCCATCCATGAATGCAATAAATTGTGTCCAGAGCATTACTACCTTGAAATTTGAATCACAGAAACAAATAGACCTGCCCAAATTAGCTTCGATGCTTCGCTTTCTAGGCTTCAAGCTAAAATGGAAACTGACCAGTGGTCATCCCCCTATGTTCTGCAACAAGTAGGTTGTCATTTGTTATTTGGTTGGCCCTGGGCCTGGACGCCGGACGCCCCCACCTGTTTCCACAAAAAGTACACACCTTTTAAATTGGACCTTGGGTCAAGCCCTATGGCTATGAGATGGTTGGATCAGACTTGAGACCAATGGGCTACCCACCTCGAGTCTGTCCCAAAATTGATTTGAGATTGGGATTTGATTGAAGAACATTATCTGGAAAAAAGAGAGTGTGGCAGTTCAAGTCAGATTCTTTTGGACAACGACCAAGCAGAATAATAATAATAAATGAAAATCGGTTCGCTTTGCACTTGTATATACCAAAGTTTAAAACCGGATTGGATAGGGAATCATTCTGACTTCTGAGATCGGTTTCTGGGTTGAATGATTCAATCGTCCGGTCCAAACGAATAACCTGTTCTAATAAAAATATAAAAAAATTAAAAATAACCAAAAATCATTGACAGTTTGACAGTTTGACCATTTGGGTCAGCAATTTACTGACCAAATCAACGATTTTTTGGCTAAAAAGTGATCGGTTCCCAGTTTTCCAGATAATGTTCTTCTGCAATTTACAATTTTGGTTCACTTTGGGACAGACTCTCTTTTTTCCAGATTTGCAATTTGCAAATTTTGGGACCTTAGACCTTGAACTGCAAATTTTGGTTCACTTTGGTTCTGGATTTTACTTTACTTCATCTGCAATGCAAACAAAGACAACAGCTGAAACAAAAATAATCAAAACTCGCATTCAAATCACGTGCAAATGAAATCGCATTGCAATTTGCAAAAAAATTAGGTCTAAGGTCCCAATATCGATGCAAACTTCCCTCCGTGGGGTTGGGAAGGTTCTAATATTGATGCAACTTGACAGAGTGACTTAGTGATGATGATAATGATGAATCATGAACGATGAATAGTGAATGGTGATGATGATGGTGGTGGTGGCGGTGGCTTATGGTTCTTTATTGTGACGACGACAACAGAATACTCTGGGTTGGGTTAGACCCATGGGCTATTTGTGTGACCCACTTCTATTAAATTAGATCACAATGCTTGCCTAGCCCAAGACATGGGAGTCAGTTCATATTCAGATGACAATAAACAATCCGGCAGCGGCAGGGGAGGGTCATTCCAATATAGAACAATTCAAGTCATATGTGTTTTCTTTATTTTGTTTTGAAGCCCAAGTCATATGTGTTAGGAATATTGTGTTCTTAATTGAAATAATAAGGCCCCATTTGGTTTGCAGGAATAGGGGTCTGGAATCAGAATCAGAATGGGTTATTCCGATTCCAACTATTTGGTTAGGCGGAACCGGAATCCTATTCTCCTTCCTGCTGGAATGGCACTCCCCCATTTAAGGTAATGGCCATTTCTCGCCCTTCCTTTGGGAATGAAATCCCATTCCTGCTGATTTTAATTCCCATTCTCATTTCTGTCTGAATCAAACAGATTATGGGAATGGGCCATTCCGATTCCAATTCCAGAGGATTTCGATTCCGATTCTGACTGCAAACCAAACGGACCCTAAATCCTTGTCTATTTGCAATGCAATTTCATTTGTACCTTGTAAGTGTATGAGAGTGCAAATAAATTGATAACAATTTCTTATTTACTTCTCTTTTAAACTTCACTCTGTTTGGTTTGTTTCCATTGTAAATGAGGTAAAATAAAACCCGAGGCAAAGTAAAAAATGAAACTTAAAGCAATATTTAATCAGAATTTATGTTCTTTTAATTTTTACTCCCTTATTAGCAGTAGTGCCGCATTGCAAACAAACGGATCTTAAAGGCTATGTTTGGTTGCATTGCAAATAAATTTGCATTGATGCAAAACCATAATAGTGCAAATGATTTGAGTGTAAATTCTAACATATTTTTGTTTCATATTTTAGCTTATTTTGTTTGATTGTAGTACGGATGAAATAAATTAAACACATGAAATAGGATAAAATAAAATTCAAAACAAAACTAAACCAGAATTTGCATTTTTTACATTTGCACTCCTATACATTTGTTCTAGTGCAAGTAAATTGCACAGCAACCAAACACGGCCTAAAAGTTCAATACTCGTAAAAGTAATTTTTATTTGATTTGAAGAAGCCCTTGGTTCCTTTTTACTCGATGTTAACAGTACCCAGATTAATGGATGCCATTTTTAGTTGATTTTGTTAGTCCAAATCAATGGCATTTTAGTTGATTTTGTTAGTCCAAATCAATGTGATCGCCATTTCAAGTTGAAACATTTTGAGTAGTGTGGGTAGTGCAAGTTTCAATGGTTAGAGGAAAAACCTGTTTGGTTAACACTTAATATTTATAGTCTCAACAGTAATGTAATTATATGCAACATCAATCACACTTTCAATTACGGTTATGCCAATCTAATGGATAAGAATTTTCCAAATCCAGGATTTCATCAGATTTTATTTTTTTTCCAATGTACAGGGGTGTTATGTGTGTAAAAGTAATGTTTTCAAAACCGGACCGGATTGGATGGTCAGGCCAAAAACTGTTGATTTGGTCAATAAACTACTGACCCGGGAGATAAAACCATCAAACCATTTGACCCGAGAACAGTTTATGGCCATTTTTTTTTAATTTTTAATTTTTTTGTTAAAATGGACTGTCCGTTCAGACTGGACGATTGGACTGTTCAATCCAGCAACCAGACCCAGAAGAGTTCCCTGTCCGGTCCAGTTTTAAAAACCTTGTGTAAAAGTATTATCAAGAAGAAGATGATAGAGCTGTACAGCGAAGAAGACAGAGGTTATATAGTTTTGCTCAAAGTGTTGTGTGACCGTATCAATTCATCACCATGCCACATTGGATGACAGGTAAGTGCCATATCAGCTAAAACATTGTAAGACGCAATGGCTATTGGGGGAAATTTCAATTTGACACTTCCTCCAACACCTCCTTGTTGATTGTTGCTATTTTCAGACAAAACGTTTTTTAACTATTTTGAATTAGAACAGTCTCAATCAAATAAAAAAATTCCTATTGCAATTCAAAACGCTTAAATGGCACTGATGTGGCAAGGTTTCAGCTGGAAACGAGAATAGTACCAAACATACCCTTAAATTCCCCGATTAAGGGCTCAGAAAGTTTTTCAGGCCCACTATGGGCCTATTGGTCCTATACTAGCCCATCTGTGGTGGCCTGCTTTATTTACAGCTGTAGCACAAGCCCATGTGAATTTCAGAATTTAACACCGTTTAAAAGCCCGCGAGTTCAGAGTGGAATCTTTTTCGCATCGTGAGTGGTGTGTCACTGTGTTGGGACAGACAGACTAGCAGCTCTCCTTCTGGGAATTTTCAAATTTCCAATTCTCAGTTGTCCTTCTCAGCTGCTCTCCGATGGTGGACGAAATCACGAATCACGGCCCAGCCCATTCTCGAAGCGCCAGCTCAAACCGCTAAACTTTGACGCCACGAAATCGTAGCGCTAGAATTCTTTGACAGCGTACGGCAACGACATCTCACCGTCATAGTGAAATCTTAATATGAGAATCTACTAGAACGGTGAGATGCATGCGAAAATTCTGCTGGGTAGCGTTGTAAGTTGAAACTTGAAACCTCCTCCTGTGTGGCCTTCTGTGTTTGCTACTTTGTCCCTCTCTTTTCGCATTTAGCGCGCGGTGCAGCAGCGCTCCTCGTTTCGCAGTCTCACACTCACAGGGTCTTCGTCGTCTACCAAAGTACTCTCCACACTTTTGATTCCAAACTTTTCTCCAAATTTGAATCGAGAAACCCTTGAAAGGTAATCTGGAAAGGCAGATTCTCTTCCTTCTCTGTCTCTTTAGCTCTATTTGATTATATCTGGAAGCGGATTTGAAAATCCCATACCGGGTCACTGTTTGAAATCGTTTGGCGTCTGTATAAGCTGATCTCGCAGAGATTTCCATAGATTTTCAACCTTTTGAGGTGAGTGGTTATTCGCTTCTTTAGACATGTGGTATTGAAGGGCCTGGTTGTTTGCTTCAAATATTGGGTTCCCATATTTGATTATGCGTTTCTTTTGCCTTGTTCCTGGTCATGGTCTTGGATTTGATATTATGGGTATTTGGTGGTTTAGTGGAGTCCTTATTTCCATCTTTTTTCTCTCTTAATTTTTGGTTCTTTAATTAAATTGGTGTTTATTAGCTTCCTCTCACGGTAAAGGATTTTTACTGGTTACTTTTATTCTCACGTTACAACTGTACAGATGTCTAGTAGCTTCAGGAGTGATAGTGACTACACTGTCGACATTGAGGAACTCTTGCAGATAGGAACAATGTGTAGAGAGGTATAATTCCATTCTTCTTCTTTTCTTGTTGCATATTTTGGACGATGTCTACAAAGGTACTGTTCTGCCTTTTTCTTCCTTTCTTTTCTTAATGGGGAACTTATTTTCTCATAGTACTAATCATTCCACTCCTTCCACACAGCCTAAGAAAAAAAAGGGTACCTAGGTGCATACAGTTGGGCCCTGAGAACTAAAAGCCCTTTTTTTTTTATTGACATATCCCGTATATTTCTTAATGTCTAGTAAAAAGATATGTAGATCATGGAAGATATTACCGAAACTTGGAATTTATTGAGTAACAAGAATTTGCTATGTTCTTAAAAAAAGACACCTATCATGCCTTGTTGTTTTTTCTCCCAAAATCAAGCAGTTGATCTTGTGGGCATCAAATTGATGGGCCTCAATTAGGAAACAAATTGATTTGTTGATTTCAGGGTCTACAATGTCTTCATTGGAAAATAATAACTTGAGGAATTTCTTACTCCTTGGAGTTTATAAATCCTTGTTTTTTGATAAGCAGGAGTTTATGAATCCAGTGATACTAAGAAGACTGTGTAATTTTATGATATCTTGATTTTTTATATTGTGGGGAGATGTTTTGTCCTCCTAAGCATTCATAAGGTTTAAAAGTAGGAACAGATATTAACAGCATTCGGTACTTCATATGTGGATGTTCAATAATGGCGATTAACAATTTGGTATTAACATTCTGCTATCATAGAACCCTTTTTGATGTATCATCATGAACAGTGTACAGTGTGTTAATAAAGTTATCCATAAAATGCAGTTGTGTGTTTTTCCCTGGCAGAATTGATATTGAAAGAGATTATGTTGAGTTATGATAAGGAAAAACTTTTCTTTCCTTAGTTTTATTTTCTCCTGTAAATTTAAGGTGTGCCATGAATAGTAAAGCTTCCAAGTTTAAATGCCATACATGTTTCTTCCTGGTTGTTTATTTATTCCAGTGGTGTACACAAAACCAACAATGATTACTCATATTTATGTGCATTTTTTTTTGGTAGGCATAGCTATGTAGTTTAATTTAATGCTTTTTTTTTATTATTTTGAAGAAAGATAACTTGTTTTAAACAAAAAGAGGAAGGGTGTACATGAGATGATGTATAAGGGCCTTCAGAAAACAAAAGAGAAATAAGAGCCCAAATCATTTAGTAAGGCATTACATTTGCACTATACAAAACATCCCTCCCCTGCCCATGTTTAGCTAACCTGTCAGCCACTTGATTCAAATGAATTTAATGTTATTTATTCCCCCTTAATTTTTATGAGTGTAGCTGAGGAAAGAAAAGGACATGCTAAGAGAATCACTATCTCAAAGTGCCGAACTGATTAGAGTAAGTGTATCTTGATTTCTCTTTTTCTTTTCCTTCTTATCAAGTAATGTATTCTGAAATCTAGATATTTGGTCTTTTACACTAGAAAATTATGCCTGCAACATTGCAGATTTAGGGTAGGTCTTTTTTAAGATGGTTAGGTTCAGTTTCAGCTTTGGATTACAATCATCAAGTTCAACGAAGGAATAGGTCCAAGTTACAACTTCCAAACCATGCTTTTATCAAAACAGAAACACCAATTGTCTATTTGTCATGGCTCTTAAGAGGCTAGCCAATTGACTTCACTCTGCAATGTACTTAGTTTGTTATTGGAGTATCTGACTACTAGTTTCCCAATAACTTTGGAATTATTTTTATGTTTATGTTGTAATAGGTTCATGGATTTTATACCAGTAGAGAATTGTATGAACTTCCATCTTTTTTCTTTTTTTCAATTTAGAGATTAGAATTGGATATAAAGTCACTAGTGGAAGCTCGCGCGGAGGACAAGAAATATATCCAGAAGTTGGAAAGAGAATTGAGTAATTGCTCCCAGGAAATAGGTTGGGATTCTATTCTCATTATATTTGTTCTGTCATTTTTCTTAGGACTCTGTTTTATTTGAATTTATTTCTTAGGTTCATCATCAATTATGAGAGATTTATTATTTACCTTAGAAATAAGAAGTTAATTATTTCTCCTTTCATGTAAATCATACTTTCTAGGGAGTTTCTTGTAAAAGAATTTTTGTTAGTGAAATCATTCAACTTCACTTAAGTTCAAGTTAATCCATTTTCACTGTGCAATTGCAATGGTCAAAACATTGAGCCACCTTTCAGTGGGTCTATCATGGACATCTTAGTCCTCAAATGTTCACCCAAATCAGATATTTGTAATCATTTTATAAATTAGCTGACTCATTGCTATTTCATTTCTGATTGTCGGGAACATTATCTATGACAGATGATTAAATTCATGCAATCAGGTTGGTTTTTCACTTTCACCAAGAAGATCTCCTAGGTGGGAGCTTCTGAATGGTTGTTCCTGATAACCCTTGATGTTACGTAACTGGCATCCTGAGTCCCCATGCTTCCCATTATGATGTAATATATCATCTTTTAATCATAAACCTCACTTTCTGCATGGTCCAATGGTTGACTATAGCCTTCTTGGGCTTAATCAGTTGACACTTTTCACAGAACATTTGCAGGATCAACTAAACCTAAGAAACATAGAGGCAAGTTGTTTGGGTGAGCATGTCCACAGCCTTGAGCTTAAGCTAGTGGAATTTAGAAGCTTGCAAGAGAAAGTAAGCAGGCTGAAGGATGAACTAGTGAAATCTGAATCAGAGAGGTTATTCTTGACACAGGAATTGGAGAACAAGGAAATGGAGATCGAAAATTCATCTTTATGCGTAGACCAACTGGAGGAGTCAATTTCATCTATTGCATTGGAATCCCAGTGTGAAATAGAAAGCATGAGGATTGATCTAATGGCCTTGGAGCAAAGGTGTTTTGAGGCCAAGAAATTCCAAGAGGAAGCCGCCCATGAGAAAGTTATGATGGATAGGTTGATCGAAGAGTTTGAAATCCAGTTTCAGGAAGCACAAAAAATGATTAGTTGTTTAGAAGAGGAGAACAGAGAGTTAAGAGGGAGGCTTGGAACATCAGAGAGCGGTGCATCAATACCTTATCAGAAAGTTGAAGAAAACCTTGGTCATTGGCTTGAAAACAAGTATAGTTCACAAGCTGCGTTTCAGTCTTCTTGCAGTAAGCGTGAGAGCAAGCTTCCTGCATCAAAACAAATGAGGTATGTGGCTATGGCTTCTTTATCTGCTAGTCAGCTTCCAACCCGTAGCTTCTTGCATTGAATTATGTTAACCATTTGCTTTAGATGGAGAGAAGAAGGAAAAAACTCCCCATCGATTAGCAATTCACAGATGGCACACATGCATTAACATTGGATTAAATTTTTAACATTTTTCTGTGTTCTTGCCTTTAGATTCTCCTGGACAAACTTCTTACTGGATTAGTTATCATTGTGATCTGATCAATTTTTTATGTAAAGTTCATTTTCCCAATTTGCAAGTGGTCAAGGAAATTGGAACCTGATATTCTTCTCTTCCATTACCTTTTTTGAATGATTCTGTCAAAAAATAAACTGCACAGAGCATTTCTGATGTGCATTGTTGCACTTTGAGGTTGCTAAGCTGCGTCAATATAAATTGTCATGGGTTATGGGTGAAAATCAAGTTGCCCGATTTGAAGAATTTCAAATACATTTGAAATGGACCAATTCCAAATTTAACAAATGGTCAACCCAAGCCAACCCAACTGACACACTCTATCTTGGATTACTCAACAACAGACTGCTTTGCCCATTTCTTGAAGTAACCTTTCATTTCTTCTCTTGTGGGTGTGCTTTCTTTCGTTAATTGTCGGTAATAAAAGATCATTTCATTTCTGATCAACAGCAACAATGAGAACATAACAATAACAATAATAATTAGTCTACATGTTTTCGCTTTTCAAACAATTTTGGGATTGGCCTCTTGCAATGGGCTACAGAACAGGGAGTATCCTCCCCCAAACCCCTAAACCCCCTAAAACCTGGTGAAGGTGGGACTTGATCCCAGGTCTCCATTACAACCAGCTAGAGACTTACCAGCAAGCTAGGTGCTAGCTGACACTTTCAACATAGAAAATACATTTAAACCGAAGAATTGTTTACATATAAATGTGATGTATGAGGAGGTGATTTTAATGCCCATATGGGTAACATAATTTCATAGGTCATCTAAGTTGGTGATGTGGTTTTCTGAAAATTAATCATTCTTTGTGCTTCATTTTGTCAATATTCACATATTGAAATCGACTTTGAAGATTTCCATCTTGTTTCTTCCTTGAAAGGTAAAAAGTATTTGTTCTAAGCCATCAAAAAGTATACATAAGACTATACAACATATTCCTACTCAAGATTTCCATCATTACATTCTTACTAATTTTGAACTTTACTTTTTATTTCCATCTTTACATCCTTACCAAATTTCAGTTCTGTTTTTGAAGCACTTGTGAGGAAGTGCTGGGCCCACTCCTTTCAAAGCTGGCTGTTGTGGCAGCATCAGATGAAGATTTGAAAGCTGCAATGGAGAAGATGTTGTGCCAGATCCACAAATCTGAGCTTCTTGTGAAGCAGCTCAAGGTACTGCCTTATTTTCATACTTGCAGTTAATTCCAACTTGACTTGGTGAGGTTTCAGCGTGGTTGGATTAGTAAGTGGTAATCTGCTTGTTTTAGTGCTACAGATAAAGATTGATGAAATCAAAGTCTTGTATAATTTCATGAATAAATTGCCTTGATAAGCCAAGTTACATTTCGAGACTGAAGACTGCTTTGACTTGTAGTATCTTAGCCAGCATTTAATTAATAATCTCAGTATGTCCTAGGAAGAGCTGATAGAAGAAAAGTGCAAGGCAAAGGAAGAAGCAGAGGACTTAACTCAAGAAATGGCTGAACTAAGATACCAAACCAGAGATATGCTTGAACAAGAGTGCAAGCGCCGTGCTTGCATTGAACAAGCATCTTTACAGAGAATAGCTGAGTTAGAGGCACAGGTACTTATGTCTTGCTCTGTGGTAATTCAGTAGGAACCTTTGGGAGGTTATGTATTTTAAATTCCTGATTTTTTCCTTTCATTGGTGCAAGCTACGGAAAGAACAAAAAAAATCCTTCATTGCTGTCAGGCATTTTCGTGAAGCCCAGAAATTAGCTGAATCAAGATCCATGGAGGTGCACCGATTACAAAATGTATTAGAGGTATAGCTCTTGCTAATTCTTATTCTTGAATTTAACTTTTGGATCTACTTCATCAACCCCCATGAGAACAAACACTTCATCTCATTCACAATCTTGGATGCACCACACTCTACAAAAGATTAATATGTAATTTTTGTAGGCTGACATGTAAAATGTGAATTAAATGCTTACTCAACATATTTCTTCTGTTTTTTGGTGTTGGGGAGGGGAACCTCTGTATGCCATTAAATTTATATATATTTAGGGGAAACATAGTAAGAAATGCTTTAAAAAATGACCCAGAAATGAGACTGCTTTTCGCTCCAGGTGGTGGGTCAGTGGTTCAACCATACAGATCAGCCAGGTCAAGGGCTGTACATTCCCATTGTACAGCCCCCGAGTGTACATATGGGCTTCTATTCTCTTCTTGAATTTTAATGCAAATATACTATACCTTTCTTTAAGAAAAATAAAATTGATAACAAACGAAATTACAGAAAAAAAAATTGGGCATCTTATCTTTTATATATATATAGGATAGGGGTGCTCCCTCCGTGCAGGAAATGGAATTCAACCCAGTAATTACTGCCATATAAATAACAGTAATTACTGATTATTACAGTAATCAATTACTATAATTTAATAATTATTGATTATTACAGTAATTTAATAAATATATAATTAGTGATTATAATTAATAATTACTGTTATTATAAATATTGTTAATAAATAGATATTTACTTTAATTTTACTTTAAATTAAAATTATAAATATTGTTATTAATAAATACTGTTAATAGATTTAGTAATTATTGTTATATTAAAAATAATTAAAAATGTTATTAAAAGTATTGTTATTGATTATTTAATAAAATATTATAATTATTGACTATTATTGATAAATACTGTTAATTTAATTTAATTTTGGTAATTAAATAATTTAATGAATATTGTTAATAAATCCTATTCATAAATTTAATATTTACTATTATATTAAAAATAATTAAATAATATTATTAAAACTATCATTAATGATTATTTAATTAAATAGTATAATTACTTGCTATTATTGATAAATGTTGTTAATAACATTCTGACAACCGATAGTTCGACCGTCTGGTTCGAACGTATGGCCCATTCTGACAACAAAAATTACAAGCAAAAAATTACGGAATCGTTCTGGCCACCGGTTTTTGGGTTAACGGTTTGATCGTCCGATTCGAACGGACGACCCATTCTGACAATAAAAATTACAGGCAAAAAATTGTGTATGAGGTCCATTAAGCAGTATCATACGTGTTATGTCATTCGAGCGTGTGACTCATACGACTCGAAAATGGAATCATTCTAGCACCAGTTTTCGGGTTAACGGTTCGATTGTTCGGTTCGAGCGGACGGCTCGTTCTGACAACAAAAATAAAAAAATAAAAAACGGCCAAAAACCATTGAATGGGTCAATGGTTTGACCGCCTGGGTCAATGGGTCGTTGACCGATTCAACGATTTTTTGCCAGGGACCGAGATTAGGATAAAATGGAACCGGTTGCCTGGATGGTTCCCAATTAAAATAATAAAAAAATGGCCAAAAACCATTGAACGGGTCAACGGTTCGATTGCTCGGGTCAATGGGTCGTTGACCAATTCAACAATTTTGGCCAGGGATTGGGTTAATGGTTAAGTAGGGCCCCTCCGCTAGTGTGTGAATATTATATATTCATCATATTAAATAAAATTAAGTGTGATAAATGAAAATTATTGTTATAATGATGAAAATGGCTAGAGAGAGAGAGAGGGAGAGTTGATGTTTAACCCGTGACCTGCTGAATGGGTCAAACAGTTCAACAAGAGGGGGTTACTAGATCATTGACCAAGTCAATGCATTTTGTAAGAAAGGGGGTTCAGGCCCTTCGGGGTCAAAATGGACCCAGAAACCTGGCTAGGTGATGGGTTGACTAATCTGACCACCAGTTCAACCACAGGTTGAAGACATGGTAGTAAGAAGAGTATATTTTCTTCTAAGTTATTCACACACCTTTATGTATTTATGCCATTTTCCTGTGAATGAACTCTCGAACTTTGGGATTTCCTAACAATTGTAGCTTCTGAATGCCCCATGTAGGGACTAATGGTATATCCACAAACAAATGAAGTTTGCACCTGTGGAGACTGTTTGATTTTTAGGAGTACTTCCATAGGTTGCCTATCCCAAGAGCCAGTTGAACCTCAAGTTTCAGAATTAGATTCAGCTGGTCATGACATATTATCCAGAAAAGCAATAGCATGGCATCCGGAGGAAATTCACGGGTCATGATCATGAACAGAAAAATGCTCCAAATAGCTATTCTCATAAAAATGAGTTCAGGTAACTGACATTGAACTTGGTGGTTCTTATCTCGAGCAATCATTTGATGGCTTTATTGTTCATCTTCACCTTCATGACCATCATGTGGTGTAATTCTTGACAAGAAGTCTTCGAGAAATTGGCGTGAAATGAAGAGCAAATTGCAGGACAGGAGTTGTGATTTGTAATCTTAAATCTTATATATTGTGCCTATTCTTGTATTCTTAGATCTGAAGCTGATGCTTCAGCCTTGCTGTGCAGTAGGAAGTTGTCTATATTGAATTTCCCGTGAACCAAATGTTTAGCAAATAGCAACCCTCCTTTTCTTGTTCATCAAGGTCTAGCAGCAACCTTCAATCTGATAGATGCACACAGTGGATAACTATCTATCTCTATTCTCATCTCGTCTACGAGATCATCACTTGGTCGAGTCAATCCACAAGCCGCTACCTCATAAAACATTTAATGAAAATTTTAGGTGTGTCAAGCCTTCAAGCCAGTTTTTGGTCGTTGTGACTTGTGCTTGGTGGCTAGTGGCTACTTATTCGGTATAAAAGGTAGTTTTGGGTACATGTGAAATGTGCAAAGTAAATTGGGAAGGGTGATTAGCTCAAGGGGATAATTTGATATGCTACGAGAATGCCATCGGAATGTCGGATGGTAGGTGTAGCAGTTTACTACAAAGTTCAACGGACTACAGAAATGGTGGCGCCCATGAAAGGTGATACGCTGACGGATCATGGGTGCATTTGAAAATGATGCAAATGGAGTGTAAATTCTGGTTCAGGGTAAATTTGTATTGTGGTTCACTTTAGTGTTTAGCAATATTACATTTATGTATTGACAAATGACAGAAAATACATTTTTCAATTTATATTTATATTGATAATAAGATGTAAAAGTACATCAATAAAAAAGAAGTAAATTTGCATTTAAGTGGGTTTTTGATAAAAAAAAAGATATATGTTTTATTGGAATTCGTGTTTGCATCCATTAGAGCTAAAAATCTGTTTGGTAAGAAGATAAATTTGTCAATGCAAAACTAATCCAACTTTACAATTTATGTGAACTGTTTTACACTCTGTATATTTGCATAAACACTTATTTGCATCGCTTCCAAATGCAGTTAAGTCTTCTGCTACTTCTTGTGGTCTACGACCTTGCATTGACAGAAAATTTTCTGTTCCGTCCAATCTAATTTGAGCACGTCACCATCTCCATCTCAATTTGAAATTGATGAATGAAAGACTCTAATGGCAAGGTAAATGTTAAAGCTTTATGAAAAACAATTAACCCAAGCCAAATATCCTTTCCGCTGTTCTCTTCCCCTCCCTCTCCACGGCAAATATTGTTGCAGTAACATGGAAATTTAAATATCCAATAAAACTTTACAACTCAAAGTTTAATTAGTATAGTTTGTGCATGTTTCTGTATAATGTGAATGGTATGATAAATACAGTAAAAGGATGATTTTTCAAGTATCCGCCAAACACTAAGAACTCAAAACTCGAATGGACAGCTCTGCTGCAGCTCCGAGGGTCCCAATGTATCCATGCCAACTCTTCTATAATTGAGGGAAAGTTTGCAATGCCCAAGATCTGAGGATGAAGCCCCGAATTGGATTAAAAACTCCAAAGCAGTATTGGCTTCTGATTAGACATTCAAGTTTACTAAATTATCGAGTGTATTAATAGGCAATAGCCAATGTATTAAGCCAACGCATGTATGTTCGAGCTTGGGGCACTTGATTATTTGACTTAATTTGCCTCTTCAAATCCCAACCAAACCCAGGAAAAAAATATATGAGGAATCTATTTTATTTTCTCGAGAGGGGAATCGATAGAATGGAATGATGGCAACGGCGATGGAGGGTTGCAGGGTCATCTTTCACTACGGGAAGCGGCTAAGTTGTAGCTCAACTGCAAGATAGCAGCGGCGATGGAGGGTTGCAGGGTTGTCTTTCACTATTGGAAGCGTCTCAATTGCAGCGGCTCAGTTGCAGGGTATCAACGGCAATATGGCAATAGCGATGGAGGGTTGCAGGGTCGTCTTTCACCACGGGAAGCGGTTCAGTTACAACTCAGCACAAGATGGCAGCGGCTCAATTGCAGGGTATCAATGACAAGATGGCAGCAGTGAATGGGTTTCACGCTATTGATGTTAGTGAGGGTGAAGAGAGTAGCGGGAAAGGATATTTGGCTTGGGTTAATTGTTTTTCATAAAGTTTTAGCGTCCGTCTTGCCATTAGAGCCTTTCGTTCGTCAGTTTCAAAATTGGACGAGACAGAAAATTTTCAATCGTCTCAAAACTCAGAAGTTGATCGTAATTGCTATAACTTTCGCATAGTCTTAACATCCGGTTGCTCATTGAACTATCAATTTCTCATGGACCTCAAGGCAAACCTTGGTCCCTATTCTTCCTATACGGACGTCCCTGTAGTGGTGATCGAGCAACTTTCTCGGAATTCTTCATGCAGTCAAAAATCTACCTCCAGTCCAAACCATGGCTTATGATGGGAGACCTAAATGACATTCTTTACCCCTAGGATTATCAAGGATCTGGTACAACTCACTCGGCCTCTATTCCCTTAGAAGGGTAATTGACCTCTTTTCCCTTGTTGAAGTGGGCAGCTCAGATCCCTACTTGGACCAACAAACAAACTGGTTGGCATCTAGTCAAGGAGAGACTCGATAGAGCTTTTTCAAATACAGAATGGCTAGACATATTTCCAGACTCCAAGGTTTTGGTTCTCCTGGCTATAAACTCCGACCACAATCCCATCCTTCTCGATACCCTTCCCACCTACCCACAAGGAAAGAAAACCTTCCATTTTCTCCCCATGTGGGCAGACCATGAAGCTTGTGAAGAAATCATAGCCCGAAATTGGAACCAACCAACTCTAGGATCTACAGCCTTTAAAACCATAAAAAAGACAAACTCATCAAGAAAGAGCTGAAATCCTGGAATAAGCTCACCTTTGGAGATACCACTCAGAAGGTCAAGCACTTAGAAGACTAGATCCTCCTTCAGCAAGACCAAACTAACACCTCCCCCCAAGAAGAGCTCCAGAACCTGGAAAGTCAATTATGAAGAGGAGCTTTGGAGATTAAACTCTCGAGAACTCTGGCTCAAAGAAGGGGATAGGAACACTAGTTTCTTCTATCTTCAGACAAAGCACAGGAGGAGGTGGAATAACATTGAATGGATCAAGCTAGGGAGCCAAAATTGGACTTCTGGAAGAGAGTAGATAGGAAGGGCCTTCAAAGAGCACATCCTTAGAATAAGTGGATAGGAAGAAGAGTTCAATGTAAACACTCTAGAAGGATTGATTTCACCTGTCATTACTGAGAAGAGGTCAAAACAGCCATTTTCAGATGAACCCCCACAAAGTACTGGCATATTCTAGGGAGGGACCTGACAAACCTGATAGCAAATTTCTTTCATAGCCAGCACCTGCTTAAAGAATTAAACCAAACTCATCTAATATTCATTCCAAAAAAAGTAGGAGCTGAAACTGTGGATCAATACCAGTCTATCAGTTTATGCAATGTGGTCTATAAGGTGCTAGCCAAAGTCTTGGCAAATAGACTTAAACCCCTATTACCCAAAATAATTTCTTCCAATCTGGCTTCTTTCATCAAAGGTGGGAATATTTCAGATAATATAATCCTAGCCAAGGAGATAACCCATAAAGTTAAGCACTAGAAAGGAAAAACTAGATGGGCAATCCTAAAAATTGACATGGCAAAAGCTTTTGATAGAATGGATTGGGATTTCATTATCCAAACTTTGAGAAGGCTAGGTTTCCTAGAGAAATGGTGTAATTTAATTAAATAGTGCATTACTACAGCCACATTCTCAATAAAGCTCAATGGGAGCCCACTTGAAATGTTTCATACTAACAGGGGCTCCAGCAGGAAGACCCTCTATCACTCTATCTCTTTATAATTGGCATGCAGGTCCTTACAAAGCTATTGGACAAAGAGGAATCGGAAGGTAGACTGTAGGGTATAAAACTTGCCCGAAGTTCCAAATCACTCTCACATCTCTTGTTTGCTGACGACTGTCTCATTATCAATAAAGCCTCTTTGGAATCCCTCTATCACCCTATCTCTTTCTTCAAGCCGCTTGAAGAAACTCTCTCAAAGGTTGAAAACCAGTTGGACACTTGGAAAGCAAAAGTACTCTCCCAAGCAGGTAGAATTACTATGTTAAAAGCAGTAGCCCAAAACATTCCAGGCTACTAGATGCTTACATCCTTATTTCCAAAGAAAATCCTAAAAAGACTAGACCAACTCCAACAAAACTTCTGGTGGCAGGGGGAAAACAAATCAGCATGGGGACCACAATATCTCCTGGAACAAAATCTGCAAACCAAGATCAGCAGGAGGTCTAGGACTCGGGCAGGCGGAACCAATGAACAAGGCACTCTTTGCCAAGCAATTCTGGCGACTCCTTGAGAGAGATGATGAACTTTGGAAGGAACATATTCAGGCGAAATACTTGAGACACAAGACTATCTTCGAAGCCAAACCCAAAAGGTCTCATTCCTATTGGTGAAGAAACATCCAAAGTGTTAGGGACATCCTAACCCCTCACCTTTGTTGGAAAATTGGAGATGGAACAAGAATAAACTCCTAGACGGACCCTTGGATTCTCGAGCTCCCCACCAACAAACCTCAAACCTAACATCCCCAACTCTCCACTGACAGGCGTTGGATGGTGAAAGATTTCATCACATCTAGGGGAGAATGGAACTCCCAGCTCTTACACCAAGTTTTCGAAGACTCCTTAGCCGAGGCTGTCCTAAACATACCCTTGAACCCTCAAAACCAAGGGGACAAATTGTTGTGGAAGAATTCAAAGGATGGAAATTATTTAGTCTGGTTGGCCTATAGAAGCTTCTCAAGAATTAAAACAGTGGGTCCTTCTAGAGAACAAATCAAGTGGTCAAGGTTGTGGGCCACAAAAGCTCCCATTCGATGCTAACTTTTTGGCTATAAAGTCTTGATGAATGGAATCAAAATGAAGCAATCAACTTGGTTCCTACGGCACTCGAGGGACTCTTCGTGTGTTCTTTGTGGAAATGCTCCTGAAACTCAGGCGCATCTCTTCTTTGAATGTTCTCTAGCGAGACCAGTATGGATATCAGCTCAAATTGGCTTTAATCCAGATGCCTTCCTTGCATCAGGATCACTAGACTTCCTAACCTAGTGGCTAGAAAGGAATCCTGAGAAAAAAGATATCCAAGATTTCTGAGAGCACTATGGGATCATAGAAATGAAGTGATCTTCAAAGAAAAGTCCTCGGACCCCCTTGAAGTCATGAAAAAAGCAAACATTTACATCCCAAACACAAAAGATCCAATCTGGTTCCAGACTCATCACCAACATGAACACACCTCCCTTTTCACTCACCAGCTGTCCCTAACCTCCCATTCAGTAATTATAGTTGACGGATCCTGGAACACAACTACTAGCTCAGCCTTTACAGGTTTATACTTATTGTCTTACACACACACAATATTTGCATTGCAAAAGGACAACAATGCAAGGCCTTAAAAGACTCATTTTGCTGGGTTTCAGTCAAGCTACCATTATGTCGGATGCAAAGGAAATTTTGCTAAAGCTTAAAAGAACCACAGGAAACATAAGGTGGAATGAATAGGCATTGATCGAGCACATCAAGTATCTGCATTCTTTTTCTATGGAACTAAAAATGATGTATGTAAACAGGAATGATGTGGGCCCTGCTCATAACATAGAAAAAAGGGCCAATGTAAATTGAACCCATATTTTGATCCTTAGACCCCTCCCTCTGAGGCATAACTCGTATCTCTGTATATAAGACCCTTAATCTTTTGATGTTTCTAAAAAAAAAACATCGGGTTATCAACTTGTCATTATTTAAGACATCTCACTCTAGGATATTGTCTAAAGACCCTTGGAGGTCCACGATGCTGAGGATTTATGATACCACCATTTCTAGACCATATGGCTTCCATCCGGAGCTGCACTAGATACATTGAGGCCCCGTTCGCTTTTTGATAAGTTGCTTACATGGGCAAATGCACTTACCCAGGTAAGTGCTTCCCAAGAAAGATTGACTTGGGTAAGTACATTTACCCATGTTCTTTTATTTCCCATGTAAATAAGGCAATGGCCATTTTAACCATAAAAACCCAATACTAAAAGGGGTATTTTTGTCCCATTCAAGTGTTGGCAATTTTTCCCCAGGTGGGAAAATTATTTACCCACCTAAGAAATTAGGGGTGAACAAGAAAAATCGAAAAAACCGAATCAACCGAAAAAACCAAAAATTCAATTAACCAAACCAATCAGTTCAGTTTTGGTTCGACAATTTAAAAAAACCAAAAGTACTTATTCGATTTTGATTAACCAAAATAAAAAACCAGCGGTTAACCAAATTGATTAGTATACATATATTTATATACATTTTATAATATATATTGTAAATAATAAAAAACTGACAAACTGAACTGGTCATCCAATTAACCGATCAACTTTAATTCGGTTTCGATTACCCGTTTTTCAAAAACCGATAACCCCAGTTCGATCAACCGAACTATGAGCACCCCAATAGAAATTGAGTATCACTTACCTGGAAAATAAACTTTTCACATATTGACCAACTTTTCCCCCTTATAATCTAGAAAAAGAACACCCCTTGTGGCCATCCCCACTTGAGAAATGCTTTTATCAAAAGAAATGATGCTGGTGCTCTTTCTTATTAATTCCCCAAAAAGGATGAAACCGATTAGCCCAACTACTTTTATTGACCTACATTCACCGTACACTTCTTTGATATCTTTACACCCACTAACATTGGCATCAAAGAACAAGAACCTAAAATGCAATGCTCTAATTGTCTCATATAAATGGGACCAAGGAGCCCTGACACAACTACCATTTAGCATTTTTTTTTCTCGTCGCTCTACTTATGATTTATCTGAGGGTTCAGATCTAGGGTAATTCAACAGGTGCAATGTTCCATATATCTTTCGCATATTCATGAATAGTTCGATCGCTGCTGAACTTGTATGAGCCGGCTGTATTCAAAATTGCCATCTTCGTCCATCTCTGCACAAATATATATTTTATAAATGTCAGGAAAATGCACCAACAAATTAATGTAGAGATTGTACATGCAATTGCAATCCAATGCATCGATGATTGTAGTCATTGGGAGTACATGACCAAGGTAAGCTTGCTAGGGCATGGAATGACTTGGTTTTTACCTTCTTTTTCTTTTTAAAGAAGGTTCGAGTCCTAGTTTATTAGGGGCTCACTAGTTCAGGCGACCACTTCATGCAGAAAATTCCTAGGTTAGGTTCATATCCAGTCCAAGGTTAAAAAAATTGACACATATCAGCCAATACGTATCGTATCGGGAGCTTCCCGATATGCCCCTACAGAGGGTGTATCGGGGTTTTGACTGGTTCAGAGGGTGGACAGACCTTAAATCGGCCCCTCTGAACTGGATTTGAAAAAAAAAACAAAAAAAAAACTTAAAAAGAACAACCAATACTGCCTGATACGCCTCTACCGGCATATCGATATTTTGAACCTTGATCCAGTCAACCCCCTCAATCTTGGATGGCTAGCTGGGACCAACATTGGTCATTGGGTAACAACCTGTCATTTCTCATTAGCCCCCAAAGGCAAAATCATAAAATCCCAATATTGATAACCAATCCCTAAAAAAGTGAGATTCATATCCAGTTCTTAAGTTCTCCAACACAATCCGGATAAATTCCCGATTTCTAGGCGAGGAAGGGATGAACTATATATATATATATATATAGAGAGAGAGAGAGAGAGAGAGAGAGAGAGGTTCTTTTGGGCATTACCCACTCTAAGCTGAAAAAGGGGAGGTAACTTCAAGCACATTTAACAAGCACAATAATTTTGAACTGTACACATGCACATATTATATATAGAATTATAGAGAGAGATGTCTGAACTGTGCATTTAAAATTCACCCATCTCTGATGTCCATCTATCCACAACATGATAATATTATTTTTTGTAACCCAATCTCCCAAATCAGTACAGATTTTCCCTCCAGATTACCTTTTCAATATTCAGCCTTCTAGGGTTATTAGCTAAATTAGAACTTCTAGGTTTTATCTTGTACTTTCTTTTTTATTTTTAATTATTGACTACAACATAATGACATTCTTGCTCTCCCTCAATATCCTCTTTCCTAAGCAATTCCTCTTCAATAAGGGCTTTCCCTTACTGACTAGATAGAGAGATAATAATGCAGAGACCAACATTCCCTTCTGAATTTTAGAATTAATGTGCCAACCCAACCAATACATGTTAAAAAGCTACTTGACAATGCCGCAATGGCCCCACAACCATATTCACAGCACCCTTTTGATGTGATTTTATAAGAATGGTCGGTCTAAAATCCAAGGTCCTCTTCTCAGGCATAAGGAGATGAGGCCGGAGCTATTGCTTAATGTGTGACAGGAATTTATCAATATGCCTAATGTGTAAGTAATATAACTTGGATATGTTTCAAGGAAACAGAGGAGACATACCTTCTGGTCTTTATATGCCTCATCTACCTTCTCTTGGCATTCCAGATAACTGGGGAAGTCCTTGCCAACAAGGAAATAATCTGCACGGCCAAAACCTTCATTTCCTTCCAAAGATCCAATCATTTCATCATAGTTATAGGACCCAAAAACCCCACTTCTGACATATTCCTTGACTTCTTCAAACCGAGGGTCAGGCACAAACTGCATATAAGATGACATGGATCAAATATACAGGACAAGCATGCAAAATGAGTTTGAGCCGAAGGAATGTGTGATTCCTCCTCCCTTTCCTAATTAGTTACTTTTTTTTATTTAACCTTACCTTGCCCTCAGCCCTTTCTTTTCTTAGCCCAGCAATCTCATGAGCTCGAGCTCCAAATAGGAAAAAGTTGTCTTCTCCAACCTCTTCCCTTATTTCAACATTGGCCCCATCCAAGGTTCCAATTAGGACACAACCATTCATTGCAAATTTCATATTACTGGTTCCACTGGCCTCCATACCAGCAGTACTGCCCAAGATAAAGAAAAGGAGAAAACAAGATTAGAGCTAATTACCAAAAATTGAAACATGCTTTGCATATCTAACACCAAGAGAACAGAAGATGTTTTTTTTTTTTTTGATGAATGAACAAAAGGTGCTTTTGTTAACATTTTCATACTGAACATGTTTGTTGAGACAACCATGAAAGGAAAACAAAGCTATTGGGAATGGGAATGCCGTAAATCTATACTACTATTAGAAGTGTTAATAAGAGTGTGGATTCTTTGACTAAAATACCCCAATTTTTTAAATTGATCCCTCTCTAATTGTAAGGACAAAAATGTACTTTGAACAACCACTTTTCTCTTCATTCAGATCCCTCTTGTTAAGTCTTATATTTAAGGTATTAACTTTCATTAACATTTATTGAAATCCTGTTCTTGATTAGAATACCCCTATTTTTGAATTTGGTCCCTAGGCACAAAATGTAATTTGAACTACTACATTTCTCTTCATTAATCCCCTCTCATTAAGTCTTATCTAGGCTATCAACTCCCATTCTTTCATTGAGTCCTATATTAATTAACCACGAGGTTCAAAGTATCGACACATAATAGCCCGTATTGGCCGATACGTATCATTCCGGGACCTCCCCGATACGCTCCTACAGTGGGTGTATTGGGGTTCTGACCGGTTCAGGGGGTGGAGGAGTGTTAAACTGGCCCCCCTGAACCGGTTTTGAAAAAAATAAAAAAAAGTAAAAAAACAGTATCGATATTGCCCGATACGCCCCTACTAGCTTATCGGGCGTATCGATATTTTGAACCTTGATTAACCATATTAAAGAAAAATAAGTGTGACAAAGAATAATTGTTTTTATTGGTGATAGAAATAAAATACAAATTTAAAAAACCAACACAAAAATGGAGTTATTTTCCGGTTTGGTAGTGAGTCAACAATTCAATCTTTTGCGTCATATGTGTCAACCTTTGATGTCATAATAATAATAATAATAATAATAATTCAAAAATAGGAAAACACACAAAGTATAAAAAATACAAAAAAAAATTGTAGAAAACATTTGGGCACATCTCTAATATTGTATATTCATCAATACGTTTGACAAATAAGAGTAGTTTTTATAGACAAATATAAAAAAAATTGTAGAAAATTTTGGAAACATATTATTTACTATATCATCATCATCATTAAAAATTGTCACATGTAAAGAACATGCACACGTACTAGTTTGTTTTAAAAATCACCATGCTTCTGAAATGAACAGCAGAACAATGTGGAGATTTATTCAGTCATGTTGTTGATTAACAATTTGGAGTGGCTCTTGATTCAAAAGTATTGCATTTGCAGAAGGAATCCAAAGGACTGCTTTTAGAAGGCTTAGTTTCGGTTACCATTTCCTACTTAAAACCTTTACCATTTCTATTTAGATTTTGCAATTACAAGATATCAGTCAATGACAAGAGCAAAAGAGAACAGTGTAGCACAAGTTCCCTGGGGGGTATCCAGCTTGGAGCCTCAGAATACCTGATATGCTGTGAAAGTTCACTGGCAGGAATAAGCAACTCTGCAGCACTAACATTGTAGTCAGGCACAAAGACCACCTGGAAAACACAGAAAAAATATTAGAAAAGAAAACATAAGTAGCATAACCAGCTTGATGCCAGGAATCGAATCACATGTTTAGACCTAACAAGTTTCCCTATTGATTGCCCTTTTTTATTTATTCTGGAGGGGGTCTAAATAGGAATAGAATCACATATTTATCCATGCCAAATGGATATGGAACTAAATCGAATGGAATGGTGAAACAGGATTCATCTAGCCGACCCCATATAGTTAGGACAAGGCTTAGATGATGATGATTCTATAGGGGATCTGTGGTAACACTGACTGATCCAACTTAGTCAACTGACTAACTTAACAAATAATGCAAAAATATATCTCGGGACACTTGTAACAGTCAATATCTGCATTTCAGAATTAGTGCACTGTTCACAATGATCTAAAATGGCAACTGTTCAACTAATCATAAAATTAAAGATCATAATAGCAACTTAAAATAACATAAGATTATCAGCCAAGCTATACCTTCAATAGATCTCCTATTTCAGGGTCATGATTTACTGTTGCTCCAACATCTGTGATGAATTTCACTATCCTCTTTGCTTGCACATATGTTGCAAATGCTTTCCCCCCAAATATACATACTCGAGGAACAAATTTTTCCTTCCTTTCTTCAGCACTCATTTCTTTCATCTTTTTGTAGCGGTAGACAATTCCCAAAATATTCAATAGTTGACGCTTGTATTCATGGATGCGCTTCACCTGAGAATTCATCAACATTAAACAACTATTTTTGTATCTTTCAAAAGCATATAGTATTCCAGAGATTTAGCATTTAGTAAAGACACAAAGTGGCCCATTCAGTGCTTCAGGCATTTCTTTGGAGCTCACTAACTACAAGCAATTTGGTTAAAGTCAGGATACCTAGACCAAGATAAGGTTTGCAATGTGGCCAATCACCTATCCCCAATGTTTTGAAAATCATAATCGTATTGTAAATCGTAGAGAAAGTTGAATTGAATCGTGAATCATGTCGTAAATCGTAAGATTATTTCTACTTTTTACAAATTTGTCAAAAAATTAAATATAGATATATTAAAAGGCTAAATATATAGGAAAGTGACCATACCTATTTTTAATCTATATCTACCAGATATGTACTTAAAACAATAGAATTTACCACTTATATAATAGAAGCCTAAGATGATATAATCAAGTTTGACTTGAAAATCAAATAAATCTACATACAAGAACTCTTTAACCTACATATGATGGAAAATAAACTGAATTTCTAGTCTTAAATATTGTAAATAAATCATTTTATGGTATGGACTTTAAAAAAAACTCCCTTGGCAAAACTATTTATAAACCAAAAAAAAGTAGAGAACTAATTCTTAATTGAATTTATTTGAATCGTAGTGAACCATAGAAATTGTAACATTTATGAATCAAATCAGAGGATTATGCAGAAAATGATTCAGACATAAGATTCAAATCACAAATCATAAATTGTATCGTAAACCGTAAGATTTTGACAATATTGTCTACCCTAGTAGAGCTCGAAGGTAATAAATTGAGAACCATGCTGAACAGGGTAGTGAAACTACTGATCCGAAGACAAAAGGATCCCCCAACCAATGTGTTACCTTTATTTTTTTCATCAGAATGTAATACCTTTAATACTAGGATCACTATTTCATTGTGCATATCTTTTATTTCAATATTAATTTCATTTTAAATCTACAAGAAAAAGAAAGAGAATGTAGTTGTAGTTAGCGAATAACCTGTATATCAAACATTGCATCAGGGCTAACAATATACCCTGTTTTTTCTTTGATAAGTGACACAACCTTCAACTTGTTGCTCCTTTTTGCTGCTCTCCACTCTGTTTGTAGATCTTCATTATCAGCAAACTATGGAAAAGCATACTGTTGTTAGAAAATCTGATAAATGACAGTAAGAAGGTAATGTTATAAGTACATAATATAACATTTTAATTTGAAAATAAATGTAAAAGTAGTAAAGGAATTGCACATGAATGACAAAAATATTGCAGACAAGTATATATTAAGGGAACATTTAGGAGTATCAATTATCAACCCACCCTTGCTTTTCAATCCATGAGAACTTAAAAGCCCTGTCCAGTGTAATATCAAGCCAAAGTATAATGATTCTAACACAGATCATCCAAGCAAAAGCTACCCAGCAAGGTAAATAAATGATAAGAAAGTTTAAATCCTTTCTCTAATAGCATTGGTTAGAAAGTTACATCAATGACGTAACATATTAAGTGGAAGTTACAATGTTCTTCTACTTTTCTTCTTTTTCTTTTCATTTTTCCATTTATAATGTAAAATGGAGTCAGGCAATCTCTATGAGCGCTTTTTACTTTATGCTACCAAATGCCAAGTGTTCCAAGGTCAAATCCTATGTACCCGAGATGACACTAGATACTGCATGGACACTCCTAGGTACATTCTATGGCATTAATATACTTTTAAAATATGTAAAATGGTATTTTAACAAATCATACATCAAAAAATTTTTATATGTAAAATGGTATGCTTTCCCAATCAATAAATTTATGCTTTTTAAAGTATATACAGTGGAAATTACGAATTTAAGACCCTAGCATAGACTTGTTTGGGCTTGCCTCAAGGGGTTTGATACAAAGCTGACACAGAGAATTAGGAATGCATAATGTGATTAGGAAAGAAACAAAGAGATTGATCGTTTCACATGCTTGAATATCTTTTATATGTTATGTTTGATTTTATTTTTACATCTTCACTGTGAATATGTTTTATATGTTATGCTTATGCATTTTAATTTGAGCTAATGGCTTTTAAATCATTCAGTTTACAATTAAACTTTACATTTTTAGTTAATACTATTTTTAATCATTTTGATTTATTTTGAAATTTTCCACTTATTTTTTTGCATTTTTGTGAACTTTTTAAAACTTTTGTCCCGTGCTTCAAAAAAAGGTGTGCCTCGCTTTGTGCCTTGCACTTTTAAAACACTGATGGAGTCATATCCCCATTTCTCACATCTATGTCCTTGCAAGTATCCATGTCTTTATGTGTCTGGCATCATCAGATGTTCCAAGTTTCCTCATTATATAGAACAAACCTTCTAGCATGCAATCTTTTGAGGAAAGGTAATCATGAAAACTGTGTATTGCCATTACTAGCAAAAAGCATTGTGTTAACAAAGGAAGACACGGTAAAAGTACAATTGATCAAAGATCAATTATTTCACTAGTGAATACATATTAGTAGAAAAAAGGAAACCCATTTTTCATATGAAAAATGAAATTGGAAATTAAAAATAAAATACCTTTCTAAGTTCTGCCAACTTTTCAGTATTGAGAACCCAATCCTCATTACCAGTCCATTTGGTTATGATTTTACTTAGATCTGGGTTGCAAAAGCGGATCCATCTCCTCGGTGTCACCCCATTTGTTTTATTTTGGAATTTTTCAGGCCACAACTGCCAAATGATAATATTGAAGAATCGTTAACAATACCAAAATAATGCAATAGCATGAAAACAAGGAATCCAAGTAGTTCAGTTCTACTAAATCATGGAACAGAAGCACATTGTAATGCACACAAAAAAGAAAAAAAGCATTTTAGAAAAGTGGCATTACCTTATAAAAATCATTGAAGACTTCCTCCTTTACAATTTCACTATGTATCTCAGCAACTCCATTTACTGCATGGCCACCAACAACACAAAGGTTAGCCATTCTGACCACCTTTGGCTGTTTCGGATCTGGTTTTAATGATAGCTTTGGTTTCTTCTTGGTATCCTCTTCTTCAGATTCATCATCACTACCAGTAGTCTCAGCTTCTTCATCAGATTTTTCAACTTCTTCAATAGAATCAGAAACTTCTTTTACAGAATCAGCATCAGCATCTTTTTCGACAGATGCAGCAGCAGAACTTTCTTGTGATTTAACAAATAATTCAACAACTGAGGCAGGAAATTCAAAATTGTCCAAGATTCTCATATTTTTCAGTTTGTTGTATAGTAACTCAAGATCATCTGTACCATACTCTGCAACTATGGTATCAATCAGCTGATTCAAATATCAAATAGAGGAGTCATCATTAGAAGAAATGTCAAATAGAATATTACCACATAAATATGGATAAATTTGATATGTCATCATATTTAAAAGTACCTCCTCTTCAATCTTTTTTATAATCTCTACATGTCGAGGAAGCAAACTTTCCATAAGCTCCAAACTCCACTTTTCTAATGCTTCAGGCAGAACTGTGTGGTTTGTGTATGCAACAGTTCTAGAAGACAAGTTACAGATTGATCACCACAACTTGAACCTAAACTGAACAATCATGCAAAAAAATTGTGTGCATTTGTGAAGTGCCCATGCATATATGATTTTTATTTCCAGCAGACAAGCAATGGGGATAGACAGACATCAAATAGATTGGACAAATAAGCATATTCAAGGAACTTGTAGAAGTAAAAGTTGTGCAATATGCTACAAAAAAATAGAAACATGTGTACTGTGTCAATATACAAATGTAAGACCATACCTTTTAGTAATATCCCAAGCTTGATTCCAGGCCAAACCCTTCACATCTATCAATATTCTCATCAATTCCGGAATACAGAGTGTTGGGTGAGTATCATTCATCTGCACTGCAACCTTCTCAGGGAATTGATCCCAATTAACGGTCTCTCCAGATCTTTTCTCAAAGCGTGTGATGATGTCCTGAAGAGATGCTGAGCACAGGGTATATTGTTGTTTTAGACGGAGAATTTTTCCCTCCTTTGACTCATCCCCAGGGTATAGTATATAGCAAATCTGATATCATAAAACAAAGTCGTAGTGATCACCATTTCAGTTGTCAAATCAGGTTTAAGAAATGGTAACAAATATTAGTCAGAATTTTGTATTTGGATAAGAACCCAACAAGTGGGATCTTGGAAGCACATAACACAGGGAGGCACTGAATATAGTATTCTGTCCACTTCCCATACATATAACTCCCACTCAACTTATGTGCTTAGTGTTTCTATCACTGGCACACAGGACCCCAACCCATATTGTTGGCCTGTAGAAATAACAGGAAATGAACATCTGGATCAAGTTGACATCATTTAAGTGGCACTCTATTCTGAAAGAATGCAAACCTTTTCAGCATTTGTTTGGGCCTCATACGCTTTGGAATGCTCTCCAGCATTAAAGGCACGCAAATCAAAATCTTGTGATGGAACTTTTGTGGACCATAGCCGAAGGTTGATTGTGGTTTTAGTTTTATATCCTGGAATAGGGACATCATGGGCCACAGCAATTACATCTTCACCTCCAATCCAGTGGTTCTTTCCATCTGATCCTTGAACAACCTTGCCATAGAATTTGATGGGATAGGAAACATCATTTCTTACAATTTCCCAGGGGTTGCCCATCTGCAAGTAGATACTGCGGTCAATCAATAGAAAATGGAATCCAAAAGAGTGTGCAACCGTAACTAGAAAAATAACATAGCATACACTATTCCAAGGTTCAAGGAATGTAAACAGAAAAGATTTCCTAAATCAAAAGAGATTATTAAGTAATTAATAATGAGCATACAGAAATCAAACCTCAAGCCAATTTTCTGCAACTTCCTCCTGACCATCTTTTGTAATGGTCTGTTTGAACAAACCATACTTGTATCTGAGTCCATAACCCCAGGCTGGGTAATCCAATGTTGCCAGAGAGTCCAAAAAACAGGATGCAAGCCGCCCTAGGCCACCATTTCCAAGTGCAGCATCGGGTTCCTATTATTGATCAACCAAAAGACAGGAGTTTAGACACTCAGATCGGTAATATGTGCACATTAAGAGAATTTACAAAATCTATTCAAAAACAATTTACACGGCTTGGGCAGGATAAATCCTGCAATTAGAATTTTGCAGAAGGACAACTACCAAATCCTATAACAATTGTAATTCCTATTAGCCATCCCAATAATTACAGGTTCCATCAAACAATATTCAATAACACGTTGTAGGCAGGCCACATCCTGAGAGTAGTCACTTTGTGCAAAAAAAAAAAAAAATGCCTTAAGGTTAGGACCGTGTCCATCCACCCCTCCCAAGACCCCAGGTAGCTGGGACCAACATTGAGCAATGGCCTTTTACTGTTGTGATTGTTTTCATTAATGGTCGTCCCTCCAAAAAGGTGCTGATTGACACTTATGCATTCATAAATGATAACAAGATTCATGCAATAAGGACGGTGCATACCATCGATCGGATGAATATGAGTTTTTGGCAGAGCAGTACAGATACACAAATAGTGGCCAAAATCTTATCAAGCAAAGTAGTGCAGAAGTAGAATAGCGTAAATTGATCTGACCTGCCTAGCCACATTCTCTAGATCATGCCCGAGCTTCTTCAGAGCCTCTGCATAAGCCCCCGTTAGCTCTAAATTTCCAATTGCATTTAGCAGTGCTCTACCCTGCAAAATCACGCAGCATGCTAAAAATTCGTTGCAAAAACGAATTTTGACTGATGAAATTTTCTAAACCATGACTGATGCTCCCAATACGAACCTGTAGAAATTCCATAGACAAATAGTAGGCTTGCTTCACATTCATCTTATCATAGTAGTCATACGTTGCGTTCCAATTTATGATGAGAGAGTCACGGACACTTTCAGCAGTGGCAAAGTAAGCCTTATGGAGCTCAAACCGTTCGGGAGAGAAGGCGGGCGTAAACTCAGCATGATACTTAATACTCGATGCAATGGACGCAGAGTCAGGCGTGAAGGGAGCCAGAGAACCTGCAAATCCCAAATCACAATAACAAAGGAGAAAAATTACCTAGAGATTTCAGTGTCGTATCTCAGAACTTGTACGTGAAATCTTAAAATCAAAAGCCATACCTAAAATCTTCAAAAGAGTGGACGAAATCGTCCAAAAGTTACTTTTAAGAACATGAGAAAATACAACAAGAGACACTTTGCCATCAAAATAAAAGATCAGGACACGAGAGGTAGCGAAACAGAGAACAAATACCTTCATCGGGAACCGTCTCCTGCAATTGTTGTTTGTGATCGCTGGCGACGTTCTTCACGGAGAGAGATCTTCTGAAACGACGGGAATTGGAGGTTCTGGTGAAGAACAACCTAGAAGCAATGTGCTTGGAGCGGAAATCGATAAATCTCGAGATGGAACTGCAAGGTATGAAGACATCCGATCGGGCTGAAGTTGCAGAGAATGGTGTAGTCGCCATTGTTAGCCCCTGCCCTAATCACAGATCGACGGACGATCTGGGAGAGAGAATGCAAGAAAGAGAAACAGAGACGGTTTGTCTTCTTGACGATCCCAGGCAGCTAGCTACCTGCGTAATCTCTCTCTCATCTACTAATATCAGAGATGGCTTCTGGACGTCCTTGTTTGAACACGAGCGAAAAAACAAAGCCTTGCGATAGATGTCGCTCACTTACGGTCCTCACTCACTCACTCTGTGTGATGTGCATTTAATAATGCTCCAACTCATCGTCAAATCGCTCAAAAAAATAGATATTTTTCTCTAATACGCCAAATTTTAACTGCAAAATTACCAAATTGCCACAAGTAGCAATATCCCTGATTGACAGTTGGACTCTTATTTGACCGTCAACTGGTGTACCAATTCAAAACTGGGGGACCTACTCCCTCATCAACTGTGCAAATGAATATGAAGCTGACACTTGGCACGATTTCCCATTTTGGTGCAAAATTACAATACCGATTCTTAATTAGGTGTTTTATTAAAACGTTTTTGTGTTGTGACTATGGACATTTTGAAACCAATGCACTTTTCTGAAGGGTTTTCTTTTTCTGTTTTTTTTTTTTTTTTTTGAGAAAACAGTGTTACATTGGTATGCTATTTTTTGAAAAATCTTTTTTTATTTTTATTTAAGACCGTTGCTGGTTGCTGCGATATAAGCATTTTTAATGCCACATCAGCATATACTATTACTAATAATAATTATAAAAAAAGAGAAAACACCACAAAACATATAATTAATGATCTGATGTGATACTGATATAGCACCGTTTTTCAAGAAAATGGCACGGTTCGAAACACTGGCAATGAATTTATCCAACGAAATCCATCCTATTTGTAATTCCATGCTTCAGTGAAATAACGTGGGTGGAATTATGGAATTATTATTTTGAAAACATGGATGGATGACAGGAGTACCATGATATTTATGCACACGGAAACAGAAAAAAGGTGAATGATCTACATCTAGAGTCCAGAATCCTTTTCTAGGGGAATTTGGGACACGACAAACAAAATAATTGAGAGTAGCAAACGTTGCCAATGAAAACAACAAATGAGTGGCAATTAAAGGAAATGGTTTGGTAATTGGTACTTGGTAGTGGGCCTAGTGTGGCGTTTCGGTGGTTTGGATAGAAGAGATGGGCAATCAAAGAAATATGTGGGGCTTTGGCTGCTCGGTGGCCCAGATATTTTGGGCTTTGGCTTGATGGATTCTTCTTTTTTATTTTAGTTATACGCCCTTTTTGCTCTACTCTTTTTTCTGTCTCTGTCTCTGAATATTTGTCACTTTGCTTAGAATGTCTTTCTTCAGTGGGCCCTCCCAGCGTAGGTCGTAGGAATCTAGGAGAATAGATGCCATTTTTACGATTAAAACTTGCTCAATGACTCAACGTCTTGGTTGAAAATTTGGATCTGTAGCAAGCTCGTGGCCGGAGTAAGATCTACTACATAAATTATTTGTTTCATATCTGTGTCTAGAGCTACAGACAAAAGATTCCAATTCACGGTCCATATTAAAACCCATCATGTTCCTATATTTTAATCAGAAAATATGTATACGTGATGAGGATTGAGGACCCACATTATAGAGATCCTCACGTAAAATCCTCATCCCAATTCAAAGTCGCCTCAGATTATCCTCGCGGCTTTGATTTTAGCCATCTGTGAATTGTGATTGTTAAATAAGATCCCAATCCAACGTTTATTATAAATAGAGAGAGTGGGAGAAATAATGAAAAGCGGGCCCTTCCATAGGAATTATCTTAAAATTTGTTTAAATGTCCTAGTCCAAAGAATGAAAAAGGAAAATATCTATGCAGTGTGTAGTGGGAAATGCGGGCAAGGCAATTGCGTGGGCAGAGTTGTAGGGCCCATGATTGGTCCATCCTCTCAACCCACTGGGCCTCGGGCACGTTTCGACGTCACATGTTTAGTGAGCAAGTACATCCTAGCGTTAGACGTGTTCATGGGCCGGGTAGCCCGATGGTCCGGCCCGGCCCGACCTGCACCCTGGTCGGGCTTGGTCATGTAATTAGGCCCGTGGGCCTGATCTTGGGCCTAACACGGTAAGTCCGATTGTGTTTTAGGCCGGGCTTGGGATTTGTCAAAAAAGCCCGGCCCGAGCTCGGCCCAGCCTCACTCAACATTATATATTTTATAAAATACATTTTTTATTTTTTTTCTTTATAATTTCTCTCTCTCTCTCTCTCTTTTCAGCCGCTTCAGTAGTAGTAACAGCATGGGCTAAATTTCGGGCTCAGGCCCAGGTCTAGGCTTCGGGCTTTTTATGAGGGTCAGGCTCGGGCCCAAGTTGTAGGCCCGATGGTCGGGCCGGGCTCGGGCCTTGGAAAAATCTGTTAATACAGAGTGAAAGCTCAGTCTGAGCCTGAACCGGCCCATGAACAGGTCTACCTAACGTGTCTTAATTTGGATATTTTAGGTAATGAGAACTCAAAACCAAGATGTCATATTACTTTTACCAAAAAAATATTATTTTTAAATAATAAGAACTAGCAGAGGGGCTAGGGGCTGGAATGGAACTGTCGATATGTTGATATGTTTATCCGGTCTTGGCAAAAAACCATTGAATCAGTCAGTGATCCATTGATTCGAGTAGTCGAACTATTGACTCGTTAATCCGTAAAATGGTTTTTGGCCGTTTTTTTTAATTCAGAACCATCCAAGCAACTAGTTCCGTTTTATTCTAATCTCGGTCCTGGCCAAAAATCGTTGAATCGATCAACAGCCCATTGACTCGGGTAGTCGAACCATTGACCCGTTTAATGGTTTCTGGTCATTTTTTATTTTTATTTTTTAGTTTTTATTGTCAGAATGGGCCATCTATTCGAACCGAACAATCAAACCGTCGACCAAAAAACCGATGGCCAAAATGATTCCGTTTTTAGGTCGTATGAGTCACATGCTCGAATGACGTAATACATTATGATACTACTTAATGAACCTCACACGCTCAATTTTGTGCCTACAATTTTTATTGTTAGAATGGGTTGTCCTTTTTTTTTTTATTTTTTTAATTGAAAAGTATCCAGGCAACTAGTTTCGTTTTACTCCAATCCTGGTCCCTCGCCAAAAACCATTGAATTGGTCAACGACCCATTGACTTGAGTGGTCGAACCATCAACCCGTTCAATGATTTTTGGTCGTTTTTTTTTATCTTTTTTAATTTTTGTTGTCAGAATGGGATGTCCGTTCGAACCGGACGGTCAACCGTCGACTTGAAAACCAGTGGCCAGAACGGTTCCATTTTTGGGTCGTATGAGTCACACGCTTAAATGACATAACATCATGGCTTTTAAACCGATGTTGACCCCTTTAAACTGATGGCTGGAACGATTCCATTTTCAGGTCATATAAGTCACATGCTCGAATGACATAACATCATAATTTTTAAAACTGACCCAAAGACCAAACCGGTCAGGGGTCTAGTTACCGAGTCAAACAGTCGGTCGTTTTGACAAAACTGTTCGAATGATTCGATATAATAATTATTATATATTTATATAATTAGATAATTATATAATAATATAATTAGATAACTATCTAACAATTAGGAAATAGGTCGCTCTCACGTGAAAATCTACTCGCACGAATAGATTTCATTTCCTGCACAAAGAGAGCATCCCAATCTTATATATAAGATAAGTTTTTTTGATAAATATTAGTGTGAGAATGCAAATAAATATGAACACTACACGAGTGATGCGCCGGAATTCCTCTAAGGGCCGCCGTTGATTAGCGCAGAATCAAACCCATAAAATCATAAATCCTCCTCTCCCCGAGATGGTATGAATCATGCCATTTTCATTCCTGACCTCCAAATCGGAATTGAAATTAAGACAATACTGAAGAAATATTCCCAATGTGCGGTTGTAATGGTTGTGTTTGAGAAAGAAGATCCATACTCACGAGTGCCAGGGGGGGAAAACCCAGTAGAAGATATAAAAAGGGTTGAGACTTCGACGCCCAAGATGAGTGAAAAGAAGGACCAAATGGGAATACCTTGTACTCATAAGCTTGAGAAAAGATCAAATGGGGAGTGAAAAATTCTCCTTTAATAAACAGATCAGCAACATGCGATAAATTTCCATGATAACTTCCCTTGTTTTATATGAAACCAAATACAAAATAAGTGCCAGTCAGCTCAATTGGTGAAGACGTGAGATTTATTCCCACTCTCACCAGAATTGAGGGTGGAGTTAAAAGGGTTTGGAGGATGGGCTCTCTTTACCCACAAGATGCTATCCATATCACTTTAAAACTTTTGCTCCTCGAGGAAATAGATCCGTTCCAGGATGGGCTCTCTTTACCCTCACGCTGTCCGATTCTTAAAAAAACAGGTTCGGAAACTGAACCCAGATATCCTATTCTTGTTTGAAACCAAACTAGATGAGGAAAAATTAAAACATCTAGGAAAGATGTTGGGATACTCTCAAACATGTTTCAATCCATCTCAAGGTCTCTGAGGAGGTCTTTTCTGATGCTGGAAAGCTGAACAATCAATCATCATGCAAGAGATAACCAATAGGTGGATTTTACTACATATAAATCCAACACAAACGTCCCATGAATGGCATCTTTGCCTAGCCTATGGACACCCAGAAAAAAAATAAAAGGCCCCAATTTTGGGATGAATTAAACAGGAAAATGACAAATATTCCAAAGTGGGTATTACTAGGGGATCTAAATGAGATTATTCACCCGAGTGAGTACATTGGATCAAGAAGGACCTGCAATTGAATTTCACCCTCGTTTAACTCTCTGATGGATAGCCACTCTCTCTTAGAAGTGGAAATGGTGAGGTCTAAATTCAATTCACTTGGTCCAACAAAAGGGGGGGGGGGGTGTCAAGAAAAGGTAAGAGAAAAATTAGACCGGGGCTTAGCCACTGTTCACTGGCTGGCATCTCACTCATCAGCCAAGATAACCTCATTGAAAACTGTCCTCTCTGACCATGCTTTACTAACATTAGAAACAAATCCTCAGAAAATAACAGGCCCAAAACAGTTTCACTTTTTACCTATATGGGCCGAGGAGGAAGAACGTAAAAAAATAATTGAAGATCAATGGGTGGCCTCTCCAGAACAGGTAGAAATCCCAAGAAAACTGAGGAGATGTAAAAAGGCTTTGAAGGAATGGAACTCTTGTAGATTTGGGAGAGTCGAGACAAAGCTCAGAGAAATAGAGGTCCAGTTATCAGAATTGGAAGAAGAAGACAGTACGAATTGCCAGCAAAGAAAAGCCTCCCTAATGAGAGAATATGGGAAATGGCTGAAAAGAGAAGTCACTATGGAGAGTAAAATCAAGGGAATTTTGGCTTAAGGACGGGGATAGAAATACTAGATATTTTCATCAAATCACAAATTGGAACAGAAGAAGAAATGCCTTGGAGTTTGTGAAAAAAATCAGAGGAAGAGATAATGACACCATAAGAAGTAGTAGAAGCTTTCAAAACTCAGGCAGAGGAGGTGGGAAATTGTGAGCATAGCCAACTCCCCGAATTTCAGGACCTGATATTTGAGAAACTCTCCGAGGAGGAAGCAAAAGAACTGCTGCTCCCTCCTACTGATGATGAAATTGAACTTGTAGTAAAATCTTTGAAGACCCATTCTGCCCTGGGACCTGATGGCTTCACTCCTTTTTTTATCAGAAGTTTTGGAGCATTGTCAAATTGGATGCTTGTAACTGGGTTCGGGATTTCTTTAACACGGCAAAGTTCCCTCCAGAAATAAATTCTACGAATCTGGTATACATCCCAAAAGTCAAGTTACCGGAAAAAATAAACCAATTCAGACCCGTTAGTGTATGCAATGTTATATATAAGATTTTAGCAAAATGCTTGGTCCAAAGAATGCAAAAACATCTGGAGAAATTGATTGCTCCAAATCAATATGCATTTATTAAGGGGAGACAGTGTGTGGATAATGTGATACTAACAAAAGAAGATTCTGCACAGGATGGAAAGACAAAAAAAAAAAAAAAAGGAATTGAATGGTTATTACTCAAAATTGACATGTCAAATGCATATGATAGAATGAGAAGAGATCTTATAGTTCAGATCCTACAAAAAATGGGTTTTCCAGAAAAATGGTGTATTGAAACACCAAAATTCTCAACCAAAGTAGATGGAACCCATAAAGAATTCTTCTCCATACAAAATGGGCTAAGGCAAGGAGACCCCCTATCCCCATACCTATTTATTGTAGGAATGCAGATACTATCATGCATGCTCTCTAAGGCTACGTTTGGTTTGAAGGAAAAAGTAGGGAAAGGAAGGAAAAGGCAGGGAAACCTTTACAAATCTTGTATAGGATTCCTTGATCTTTCCCTTCTTTTCCCTACATTTTCCTTCAAACCAAACATAGCCTAAGGAGGAAGCCAAAAATAAAATTCAGGGGATAAAAATTAGTAGGTCAGGCCCAAAAATCTCCCACCTTTTATTTGCAGATGATTGTATGCTGATTTGTAAGGGTGAATTGGCACAAGTTCAACGGATTCTAAAAATGCTACGGGAATTTGAGGAGTGTTCGGGACAGAAAATAAACACAGCAAAGTCGGGGGTATATTTCAGTCCGGGGGTGCACCAGGAGAAAAAGCAAAATTGCTACTTCAGATCCTTCACATGAGAAAGCTTAAAACTGTGGAGAAGTATTTAGGGGTCCAACTTACCCTAAGTGGTGTAAATAGAAACGACCAAGCTGATCTGTTGGAGAAAATAAAATCGCGGCTTAGCTTGTGGAAAGCAAAGCAGGCAGAACCACTTTGGTAAAATCGGCATTATTCTCCAAACAGGAGACTCGGCATGGTGGAAACAGGTATTATCCTTATGGGAAAGAATGAAACCAAACACAACATGGCAAATAAAAGATGGGGAAGTAGCATACATCTCTGACCCCTGGGTACCTTCAATACCGAATGGAAACCCAGAACTAAAACCAGAGTTAAAATCTTCATGCATGGGGCTAACAGTCAAAGAATTCATCTTTGATGATGGCACTTGGGATCAACAAAAGGTTAAAGCCCATTTCAAGGAGGAGGAATTGCAGTATATCTATCAAACCATTATTTCACACCAGATCTTAGCTGATAAACTAATCTGGAAAAACACAAAGTCAGGGGAGTATGATGTGAAGAATGGCTATAGGCTTTTCGGATCAATACAAGCATCCACGTCAGGACAGCAACGAAATTGGAATCTCATATGGAAATGCAATATACCTATGAGATTCCAAATCTTCATGTGAAAAAATGCCTTTTCTGAAGGACGAAGAAAAGTAATGCTCTCTATGCCAAATGTCACTGGACACTTGGCGACACATATTTTTTGAATGCCCATATGCCCATTCAGTATGGCTAACTGCATCTCTGGGTATCAACCCACAACAAGTACAGGAAAAAGAGCTTCATTATTTCATCATGGAATGGATTGGAACAAAGCTAAACGTACTAAGGAGGGATGAGAAACAACTGTTCATAGCAAAATTTTTCATACTCTTTAGACTGATCTGGGATATGAGAAATGCAACTCTTCATACAAAAAATATCATGCACCCAAACAACCTCTTGGAGGGAGGATGCAAAGTTATCTTCCACCAAGAATGGAATCACATATCTCCCACTCAGTGTTCATGCACTCGCATATATTATCATCTGTAGCATACAAAATGTTCATTGATGGATCCTTTATTTCATCATTTGGAATGGCAGGAACAGGAATCCAAATTCAGACCGCAAATGGCTCTCCTATGTTCTCAGGTAGTAGAAGACTTAATGCAACAAATCCACTCCAAGCTGCATGGTGGGCCCTCCTGCATGGACTCCAATATGCCCACTATTTAAATCTCAAGACTTTGGTCTGTTTTTTTTACTCAGAAAGCTTAGTAAAGAACTTCTATATAGATGGTGAGGAGGAATGGTTTATCAAACCGATAAAGCAAAGAATCGCAGATCTTCTACCTTTTTTTTCTTTTTTGATATTGTTTGTGTATCTCATGTAAATAGAGATATGAATAGGGCTGCTCATGAACTTATAACATCAATAGTGAATAGAACAATTTCCTCTTTTATAAAAGGAGAGAGAGTCGATTCCACAAAGCTTCCAACATGAAGTGCACACGCACATCTCAAACATGATTCATTACTTTTTTTTAATTTTAAAACAACAACCATATTTGAGATGAGTCCAAATCTCCTGCACAATTGACCTGCACATTTTTCCTGCACATCCTGTCATAATGTGCCACGTCAATATTGCACGGTTTAACTCTTACATGTGCGAACTAGTTAACGGATGCTGGGAAAACTTATGTTTCTTTTACTTCCTTATTTTTAAATATTAAAATAAATTAAAAATGATAAAAAACCCTTTCTTCTTCGATGAAGGTTTTAGCTCCTCCATTTCCTTTCAAGAAGGGAAATCTATGTATAGGTTAAGGTTGTATTCTCTGTTTAATTTGCTATGAGAAGACTTTTACAAAGAGGAAAAATTAAGACAAATGCAACAGCCCGGAGCAGACTCAAAAGCCAGAAAGTTGAAACACATTATAGGAGGCTCCGTTGGCCAAGCTTTTCTTCGTCTCCCAAGTTGTGATGTTGAAAGGAAGTAATGAACAGCGATGATGTTGTACAAAGACGTGGAGATTGAACACATGGAGTGAAGTTAAGAGTTTCAGCATTTCAAGTGTTCACGTACCCATGCCCATGTGGAGATTTGTTTCAGATCATGAAAGAGGAACTGTGACTGGGCATCTGAGTGATTTTCCTTAGTTGTAGATAGAATAAAGAAAGGAAATGTGAAAATAAACTGCAAATCTTATCATTTTCCCTTTCTTGTAGATTAGAAATAGAGTTTATTTTGAGAGATCAGGGAAATAATTTTTCCTGAAAACCTTTAGGGTTTTTTTTTTCTCGTTTTTGTTTTAATTTATCTTAATACTTAAAAAATAAAAAACAAAGGAAACAGAAATTTTCCCAACATCCGTTAATTGGTTCACACATCTAAAAGTTCAAATGTATAATGCTGACTTGGCACATTATGATAGGATGTACAGGAAAATGTGCAGGTCGTATTGTGCAGGAGATCCAGGCTCATTTGAGATGGGCCACTATAGATCAATGTTGAAAGCTATCAGATCCCAACTCATTGCATAACTCCCTCTACCTATCAAAATGGAAGAAGAAGAAGAAGAAGAAGAAGATAATATGATGCCACGTGGATGAGAAAATAGGAATATTTGCTGAACATTCCTATTTTCTCATGTTTGTTTCAAGAGATATGATGTGATGAAATGGGATTAGTATTCTCAAAATAAGGGACACAAGGTCTCACCAAATAGGTGCAACCCCAGTGAGAAATGAAAGTTGTGCGACGAGTGTGAAAATTTTGTTGAGGGTGGATTGTTCTCATCTCCCACCTCTGCAACGGTCCAAGTACTCACCTTATCTTTCATCTCCAGAGAGGTTTATGGCCTCCTATAAGTACTCACATCCCCTTTCACGCTATTTGGTGTTTTGTTCCACCAAAAATATCCTTCTCTTATTCCATCAACTTTGATCTCAGATCTTAGACAACAAGGAGATAGGATATTGTCTTCGTCTTCTTTGGCACAGGTAACCTTGTCTTCGTTTTCTGCTGAGACATGATTCCATTTCACACATCATTCACTTTTTTTTTTTTGCATTTTTTTATCAAGAATGTTTTTCCTTCCATGTGTTTCAAGTGCTTAGTGGACAAGGAGCACGAGTTCATCTCTGGAGACTGGAGTTCTTATCCTCATCTTCTACAAAGGTTAGTTTTCATCCTCATCTTCTTCCCATATCTTTTCCATTTGCTAACCCTTTGCCATTGGATTGCCAAATCCAAAACCCTTTTATTTTTTTGTTGCTATAAACCCCTGTTCATTGTATAGATCTACTAAATCGAAAGTATTTTGTTACAGATCTAACATGAATTTAATTTTTTCATGATTTATTTGTCCTAACAACATAAACTTCTCTTGCAAATATGCTCTTGGATCTAATTAGATCTCATCAACCAAACGCTGGAAGCAAATTCTGTAGGATAGTGGGTCTCAACAAACAAACATAGTGACCAAAAATGAGAAAATAAAATTTTCCTTTCTCATCCCACTATTTCTCAACAACCAACATTATGAGACCATGTTATCTCATTGAATTCTATTTTCCACATTGTGTTAGCATTTTATCCATTAAGATATTTCTAATATCTAACTTCAATAAAGGGAAATTTCCCAATTAGTACCCTATACTTTGGGCCTAGTGCCACTTTGGTCCCTAAACTTTGAAATGAGACAATACCCAAACTTTCAAAAGGTGCCAACTTAGCACCTAATGTTAATCAGTTTGTTAACCAACTATTAAGTGGCATTTGAAAAGACACAAATGCCCTTACAGTGTCATCTAATTTTTTTTATCAACCATCCAAACGTTGATAAAAAATGAATAGTCCCAAATCTTTGCCTCTTCTATTCAAGAAAGTTGGGGTCATCAGAGTGTTCACTGAGACGTGACCCTAACTTTCTTGAATAGAAGAGGAAAGGATTTGGGACTATTCATTTTTTGTCAACGTTTGGATAGTTGGTAAAGAGAATTAGATGGCATTTGAAGGGCATTTTTTTGTCTTTTCAAATGCCACTTAATGGTTAGTTAATGGGCTGATTAACGACAGGTACTAAATTGGCACATTTTGAAAGTTCAGGTAATTGGGAAAGCTGAGGAACCATGCACTTGGGGAATCTAAAGATAAGACATTAAAACAAGGGCTTCTATGGAATTTATCACATAATTTGGTTTTAGGGTAAGCATGTGAAATATCTTGATTACATCCTTAACACAATTTAACCCATGGTTTTCGAACCGCCGTTGATCTGGGCGGTTAGACCATTTGGCTCGGGAACCATCTAGGCAATCGGTTCCATTTTACCCCAAACTCGGTTCCTAGCCAAAAACCGTTGAATCAGTCCACAACTCGTTGACTCGGGTGGTCGATTAGTTGACCCGTTCAACGGTTTTTGGCCATTTTTTATTTTTTAATTTATTTTGTCTGAACGGATAACGGGCCATCCGTTCAGACTAGACAATCAAACCATCAACCCAGAAGCTGGTGGCCAGAATGATTCCGGTTCTAAGTCGTTTTCTAAAACATTAGCTTAGCCCTCAAACCAAATTTTCGCAACTTGACATTTTTGTTTGTAGCAACTTACAACCAGGCCGTCCAGCCCAGTTCTCAAAACGTTGCAGCTATTCCTCTTCTTAATCTCTAATCCCTTCATAAAACAATATGGGTTTGGCTCGTAAAGGATAGATAACATGCTTTAACATCGACAGCCCCAAGTTAAATCGTCAAATTCCAATACTAGGAGCCATGATGCACACATCCAAGTTGGGAAAGCACATTAAGTTAGGGTTAGAAATTAGGTCTGTTTAATTTGTGATTGGAATCAAAATCAAAATCTCTTAGAATTGAAATTGAAATGGTCTATTCCTATAGTTTGTTTGATTTAGACAGGAATAGCAGGAATCAAAATTGGAATAAGTTGGAACATAATTTCATTCCCTAGAGAGGGGGAGGGAATGGTCATTCCCTCAAATAGGGGATGTCATCCCACTAGGAATGAAAATAGGACTCTGAATCCACCCAACCAAACAATTTGAATCAAAATGGTCAATTCCAATTCCAAGCCCTTATCCCACTAACCAAACAGGCCCTTACTAATCATGCAACTCCCTTCTTTTCCCCTGCTCCACTCTATTGGTGCCCAAGGTGAAGAGAAAGAAATCCCAACTCATACTTTCAGTATTTTCATCACCCTAACTATAGGAAACACGTTTGTTCCATCATATATCCCTACCCTTTTAGTGTTTTTTCTTGGTGAATACATACACTTTTAGTGGCTAGAAATGAAAATTATCATAATCTTTTCCTTATCCCAATTATATGGGATTCGCTTCATGAATCCTGTATCATCATTCCTTTTGTTCAATGTCATATGAATCATTAAATTTTGGGCATTCAAATCTGTCACTAGCTCTTCTAACCCCTTAGATCATTTTTCTTATAACAAGTATTGTAGATGGTCTTCTTGTGACTAAAAATGAAAATGTTAAAAGGAGCCACAATATTACATGGTTCATATTGAAAAAATGAAATCCAATTTGCATTATGTTTAGGGGGGAAAACTAGATAAGCCGTTCAATAAGAGGAAGAAAGGTGTAAGCCCTAAGGCAACTGGATAAGTATTTAATGCTGATCCTTGACTAGGTGTGCAATAAAATTAAGCTGAGCCAAATTTTGGCATGTCTTTGCTCGGTTCAACTAAAGTACTCCTATATTCAAGTTTGAGTTTGAGTTTGATTTAACCTTTATTTTCTGGTTCAAATTTGGCTCAAAAGCTTGAAAAACTAATCATCACCATCATCCATGTGCTATCCCACTATATGGGGTCGGCTACATGAATTTTGTTTTATCAATCCACGTGTTATCTTCAAGTTTGGCTCAGAAGTTTGTACAATAGATGGGCTTAAGCTATGCTTATTTGGTGGTTTTGCTAACTTCTCCAAAGCCGTTTGGTTAATGCAGCTCAATCAAAGCAGAAGCCCTCCCAAATGGGGTCCAAAAAAAGGCTTTTATAGCTTCTACAAATTAAAGCTCAGCTCAACCAAAACTTCAGCCCCCAAACAGGATGTTGGTCATATCCATAATGAACTTAAAAATTTAAGATTGGGCCAGGCTCAGCAAGTTCATTCGGTATTCAGTAGGTATACCAGAGTTGGATGATATAAAGAGAGACACCCATCCAATTATAGGAAACGAAAACAACTGCTCTACAAGCTAACCTGACCCAAACTTGGGCCTAACTCAATCCATACTTACAATAGCCTTCTCAAACTTTCAGCAATGGGTGTATAGCTGATCAAACACCGGTTCGTTTGTTGCAGCTGAAGACGGTTCCTTGATTGTTCACTGTAGTGTTTTGAAGCTAGACTGAGTTAAAAGTTGTTTCTCAGTCCCTATTCGTTTTAATGTAAATGGTAAGGAAAGCCCGTTTGGTTCGCAGAAATAGGGGTCTACAATCAGAATTGGAATCGGCTATTCCGGTTCCAACTGTTTGGTTGAGTGGAATTGAAATCTTATTTCTATTCCTAGTGGAATGGCATTCCCCAATTTGAGTGAATGGTCATTCCCAGCCCCTCCTTTATAAATGAAATCTCATTCCTGTTTATTTCAATTCCCATTCCCATTCCTGTCTGAACTAAACAGATTATGGGAATGGACCATTCCAATTCCCATAATTTGGATGCCTGTCGCCAAGTAGTGGGTCGCTCAAACTACAATTCCCATTCCAATTCTCTGATACATTCCTGATGGTGTGCAATCTAGATGCTCCTAGCTGTAGGGCAGCTTGAATGCCTGTCGCCAAGTAGGTCGCTCAAACTGTAAAGAAAGGGATGTATCAGAGAACCAGGGGTGGCCAACTTGGTGAGGTCGCTCTGATGCTGAAGTCAATAATAGTATATGTGGGATGAGAATTTGAGAACAAGGAGAGCTAGAATGCACTAAATCGCACGTACCTGGGTCCTAGGGGGGTTGATGCCCTTATTATAATCGAGCTGTTGTGGGTCTCACGAAATGACTCCGGGATCCTCGGCCCGCGTAGATGAGATCCGTTTCTGCTTTAGAAGGAGAGTAATGTACCAGTCAATGAAGTCTATCGTTACTGTCCAATCCGGGCGGGGAGAGGATAAGGCCCGCCGTTACGTGGCATGATCCCAGGAGATTTGAAGTCCGCTGAGAAGCTTCTAGAGTTGATTATGTGTCACTTCGGTACTTGGGTGTCGAACTGGCTTTGGTGCCGAGGTGCCCAAACACCCGGGCTTCCGAACTGCTAACTAGGCTCCCCTCGCCGAGTTGTCATCTTGTTGGCAGGTCGTGTCCACGTGACCTTACTTACAAGGTCGGGTCAAATCACCCCTCATCAATTGCCCCCCACTCCTCGTGTCAGGGGTCCTAACCCAACGCGGGGAGTCCGTGACGAGCTTAGGTGGATTTGGCACGATGTCTAGGTGGTACAAAGGGCGAATCTTTGGTTGGACCTATATGACCATTTGGCTCGACCAGGAAATGACCTAGATCGCGTATTAGGTATGTGCGGATGCCATGCCGATTATAAACTCTATGGACGTCAAAACGCACGCTCAACTAATTTCAACCTTGGGTAGCGTGCATCCAGTTTTCCTAGGAGCCATTGGATCATGCAGATCTCGATCGTTTATCCTTGGGTATGATGGCTATAAATAGGGGCCGAAAGGGCCCATTTTCTTCGCCATAAACTGTGTGTCAGAGCTCTTTGAGATCACGTTCAAGTCTTCCAACTCGGTGTCAGCTATCCTCGTGTCCGAGGTCATCTTGCTCTCTTCGGTTTTCTTTGGTGAGTTCGTCTTTCCTTGTTTTCAATTCCGTTATCCATTCCTTTAGTATGTCTAGCCTTAGCTTAGATAGTCTTTTAGATGGGTGGGGCCGAGGTGGACACCTCGACATAGGCCACGGAGTCTCATTCTACCGGAGTGGGCACTTCAGCGTAGGATGTGGACTCCAACCAGTCCGAGGCGGACTCACCTCGGCAAGAGCACGAGGCTTCTAGCAGGTTGGCCTCCACTTCGCATCGGGGTCGTTTGCTGGACAGCTTTGGCTCATCTTCAATG